>NC_081423.1:50101874-50160538 GCF_949786415.1 Peromyscus eremicus
TATCCACAGGAGAAGTATGGGCATCTTACCAGGGTCCTCCTCCCTAAAGAACACTGACTCTCTTAACCCATTAAATATTTTAAGTACTATGTTAGCTTTCTGTTACTATAACAAACACCTGATACCATCAATTTATAAATAGAAAATCACCCAGTTTTGAAGTTTGTAGTCCATAACCAGCTGGGTCTCTCACTTTGGACCTGTGATGAGCACACAGCAGGAGTGCATAGCAGTACAAAAATTACTCCAGAGCAAAACATGGGAGCAAGAAAACACAATTCTTTGCAAGGCCATGTCTCCAATGACCTAAAGACCTCACACTAGGCCACACTTTCAAACAGTCTCATTACCTCTCAACAGCAGTCCCAGGAAATAAATTTCCAACACACAGACCTCAGGGGACACTTCGGATCCCAACTATAGCCAATTGATAAGTAAAAGTCTCTTGCATTAATTTACTTTTTGATAAACTTTGTGTTAAAACTGTTCACATATATACAAGTCAAACACATAGTGTTGAATGGAAGAAGACAGACTCAAAGCAAGCTTTTAGTTTGGGAAAAGCATTACTCTCAGGATAGAGTATCTGCACGTTATCTGCAGACGAAGGGAGAAAATGGCTACAAAACGACAAGAGAAAATTAATAGGAGACAATACTCTTCTAAGCCTTGATTGTGTGGCAGTTACATTCGTCAAAGAGCAAAACTCTAAACAAGTGAAGATTTTACATTTTGGAAAAAATGTGCATGTTAAAAATTACTAGGAAAATGGAAGATTCACCCAGTGCTTGCTGGAAAGTATGGAGACTCTACATCTTCCCTTAGCTAGTGAGTGAATCTACCTCTAAGGCAGGAAAATGGGAGGAGGCTTGGGCACACAGTGCTGCAGCTTGCTCAGAACAGATGCTACCAGCCAACACCAACACTATACTTTACTGTAAGGCAGGCAGAACCTCATGAAGGACCTTCAACAGCATGCGCTTGGCAGTCACAAAGGGCGTTTTGGAGTTGGCATGGGATAAAGCCCATTTTATAAATGAGACCCAAGTCAACTCAAACAGGCACTATATTTATTTAGTTGCCCTGGTCTAAGTGTAGACAGTGCTGACACAGGTTGCTTCACCTTCCACCCATTTTGTTTTATTTACTCCAGTGCAATGTGTGTGTGTGTGTGTGTGTGTGTGTGTGTGTGTGTGTGTGTGTGTGTGTGTATTTAAAGTAGGGAATGTGTAAATACTATAGGCTCTTGTTTTGCAAACTACTTCCAGTCAACTTTTCCCAGAAAGTATGTTTTGAGCCATATGAGTAGATAAACACACACCCTCAGGATGTAACTATTGCTGAAGAAAAGATGACAATTAAAAGACACAGGGGAACTGGAGTGGAATAACAGAACAGGAAATAGGGGACCAGAAGACCTGGTGTGTTACTCTCTAGAACTCTGAATCACTGTGTGTGGAGAACATGTTGGACAGGAAAGATTAAAGGCATAACTCACAACAGATCTCATTTCCTGGGGACTCCACAGAGAATAGGATACTAAGCAAAAGAAGGAAACCGCCTGGCCCTGTGGATCATAATCCACTGGAAAAAATAAACATTAAATAAACACACACACACAAATACATAGACATAAACCATGGTGAAGAGAAGCACAGGTGGCATAACAGAATGATGAAGAGCAAATTTCTGAGATGAACTCAGGATTCCCAGTGAATCCTTTTGAAAGAAGTGGCATTTGATCAGAAGGCCAGTAAAAATGAGGCATTGACCAGGTGCAGTAGACAAGTCCCACGCCCGCCCTTGGAATGGGAGGAATATCCAGCCTCAACCAGCTGAATAGTCACCTATGCTGTAAGAAAACAGCATCCTAAAAACAGCGTGACTTAAGTTGAAGCAGAGGCCTTGACAGGGCCAGGTCACACAGCCCAAATAACCCACTGTTCACTTCGAAGGTTTTAAATATATTCTAGGAACACTGGAAAGGTGTAAAGTCGAGTCAAATCATCATTGATCTTCTAAGCCAACAGCCATGCTGAAGCAGTGATGAGAGAGAGAGAGAGAGAGAGAGAGAGAGAGAGAGAGAGAGAGAGAGAGAGAGAGAGAGACTCAGTCTAATGTAGTCTCAAAAATTAAACAAAATCCAGAGGTTTACATCATGAGATCCATGCCATTCTTTGCCTCTTCACAGTACCTGAGCCTGTTCCCCCTTCTAGAATAAAGGCTCCTAAAGATCACCAACCACATCTTATGAATTATTTTATGCCCAGTATTTGGAGCACAGTAGGTGTTCAGGATATATTCAATGAATTGAAATGAGTTATACACAATATCTAAGCGTGCAAATACAGAGAATCCTAAAGGCAATTTCATACGTGAATTCTGTCATGTCCAAAAGTTGCTTTATCTCTAAAGCTGGGAGCCAGCGGTTCTGACATGTGCAAGGTTACAGATGTGTCTGGCTAAAGAGACAGTAACCTTCACAGATGTCATGAATATATGCTGGTTGGACGTAATGCTGAGACTCTTCTGTCACGGCTCCAGCAGTGGGAAGTTCAACAACAGACAGCACAGAGATAAAATTACAGGTTACCAGGGATTTTTTTTTTAGTTCTTTCAAAAACCAAGACAAACACAGTAAGTACAGGAGAACAGCCAACTAGCAACAGCATTTCTCTTCAGTGGATCAGGAAGTGGAATGACAATCCAAGAGCAGGGACTAAACTAAGAAGCATGTTTGAAACTAGAAACTATGTGTGTAGCAGCTGGCAAAGTCTTACGGGGAATCTGAAGAGCTCATGAGCCAAGGAGCCCTGACACAGAGGACAGAAGCAGAGAGGGGTTACCACAAGGTAACTGCTATAGAATGAATTATTCCCCCCCCCCTTAGAAAATTTGTAATTTGAAGTTGTCACCTTGCTTATTTCAGAATGAGACTTTTCAGAATGGAGGCAGGGTCTTCACAGAGGTACAAAAGTTAAAATGGGATTGTTAGAGTGGACTTGATCTGATATAATTCATGTCCTTTCAAAAAGGGGACGTTTGACATGAAAATCTACACAGAAATACAATGCCCTGTGAAGACACACAGAAGGCCAAAACAGGGCCTGGAGCAGTCTCTCAGCCCTCAGAAGGAAACCAGTCCACAGATAGGTTTCATCTTGAACTTGATCACAGACTTCTCTGTGGAATATTTCTTTACACTGTGTGAATATATGTCACTGTGATTGGTTTAATAAAGAACTGACTGGCCAATAGCTGGACAGGGTAACAGGGAGAGCCAAACAGAAAATGCTGGGAAGAAGGGCTGAGTCAGAGGAGTTGTAGCAGATGCAGAGAGAAGCAAGATGGGCATGCAGTACTGAGAAAAGTTGCCAAGCCGTGTGGCAAAGCATAGATAAGAAATATGGATTAATTTAAAAATAAGAGTTAGCTAGTAATAAACCTGAGCTATTAACCAAGTGTTTATAGTTAGTATAAGCCTCAGTGTGTTCATTTGGGAGCTGCTGGCAGGACAGAAACTTCCACCTTACACTTCTCTCTTCTGGAACTTCAGTAAAAACCACTCAGGTTGTTATACTTTGGGCAGGCCAGCAAGCAAATATAAGTAACCTGAACAACAACAACAACAACAAAATCTCATTTGCCAGAAGGTTAAAAAAAAATAAAGGAAAAGACTAATTGATTTTGGAGGAAGAAGGGAAAAGAAGTTTCTTCAGACTTATATTTGTATGAATTAGGTTATTTTGATAAAAATCTATTCATCAAAAACTTCTTAAGGTTGAACCCAGGGATGATTACATTGGCTACTAATAAATAATAACTCACACTGGCCATAGCCCATGTATTCCACATAAAACATCTCACTTGAGTCCTACAAAACAAGTTCAAATACTTTAATGATAAGAATAAGCGTGTTAGGGATTATAGAGATTGATCAATGGTCAAGAGCAGTAGCTGAACAATCATGAGGACGACCAGAGGTCATATCCCAGAACCTACATAACAAAACAGGTATAAAGTGCACACGTGTAACCCCAGCTCCAACTGAGGCAGAGACAGGAGAATCACTGGGTCTTGCTGGTGTTCAGCCTCACTGGAAAAAAAATATGAAAAAAGGAAACATATGCCCCAGGAGAGACCCTGACTCAAAGGAGTAGATAGGGATACCAGAGGGCACTGGATCCTTCTCTGTCTTCCTTGCACACATATGTGGATGCAATCCACACTCACAAAGAAACATCCACAAATAGATGATAATATGACAGATAGATAAATAGATAGATAGATAATAAGATGATTGATTGATATAGATAGATGATAGATAAGATGATAGATAGATAGATAGATAGATAGATAGATAGATAGATAGATAGATAGATAGATAGATAAATTTTTTTTTAATGAAGATGTGTCTCAGAGATGTTTCCCTGCTTGCCTAAGGTTAGAGGTCACTAATAAGAACCAACCTAGTCACTCTGCATATATGTTACAGTTGTATAGCTTGATCTTCTTATGGGACTCCTAAAAGTAGGAATAGGGGCTATCTCTGACTCTTTTACAGACTTTTGGGACCCTACTCCTCATACTGGGTTGCCTTGTTCAGCCTTAATATATGGGAAGGTACTTGGTCTTACTACAACTTGATATGCCATGTTTTGTTCATACTCATGGGAGACCTGCTCTTTCCTAAACAGAAGTAGAACAGGAGTGGATTGGGGAGATGGGAACAGAGGGAGGTTGGGGGAGGGACTGGGAGGAGAGGAGAGAGGGGAAACTGCAGCTGGGATGTGAAATACATACATACATACATACATACATACATACATACATACATACATAAACAAACAAACTCATTTTTAAAAAGTGGAGCCAGTATTAAAAACTCCATCATCTCCCCCCGCTTCCCATCCCACCCAACCTCCAGTTTCTGAGAATCTGTGTGCAGGGAAATCTTGATGTCAGCCGAGCACACAGAAAATCTCTCTTAAGCATCAGAGATTCGTGTAAATTGGAAAGGATGGAAATTAGAATGTCTTCCTCGGGCTCAAGAGTAGCATATTATGAAATTGAAAGTTGATGTTGTCTTCTGCTGCTTCTGGCCCTCTTCCTCCTCCTCTCCCTCCTCCTCCTCCTCTCCCTCCTCCTCCTTCTCTCCCTCCTCTTCTTTCTCTTCCTCCTCCTCTTCTTCATCTTCCCTGAGTCTTTTGCCTGCCAATCCCAGAGCCAGAAATAATCCCCAAGTTTCTACATTACTGTGCTCTGCATAGTTTGTAAGCTGAATTACATGAGGAAAAATTGTCCCCTACTTACATATGAAGATTTTTGCAGGGAGAACACAGAAAATGGTGACCAATGGGGTAAAATACAGAATGAAAATAACTGGGCTGGAGCAAGCTGCCACAGCCTACCATCAGATCGTTGGGGAGTTAGTTAACAACACTGAACTTCAGTGACTACATCATGGGTCTATCTATCAATTTATATTTTAAAGTCTGAGTTGGCTTATATTTTAAAGCAGTGGCTCTTAGTCTGTGGGATCTGATGCCTTTGAAGGTCAAACAAGCCTTTCACAGGATTCACCTAAGACCATCAGCAAACACAGATATTTATATTATAATTCATAACAGTAGCAAAATTACAGTTGTAAAGTAGCAACAAAAATACTTTTATCATTGGGCATCACCACAACACAAGGAACTGTATTAAAGGGTCGCAGCATTAGGAAGGTTGAGAACCACTGTTTTAAAGTATAAATGAGGTGACTTTTGTTTCAGCTCTAACATCAAAAATGCACACTGGGGATGATGGCTCATGTCCTAGCACTAGGAAGGCAGAGACAGGCAGATCTCTATGAGTTTGAGGCCAGCCTGGTCTGTAATGCAAGTTCCAGAACAGCCAGGGCTGTTACACAGAGAAACCCTGTCTCGGGGGAGAAGGGGAAAGCAAGGAAGCTTAGAAATGATCACTCATCCTTGCAAAAATAAAAGATGAATAATTTAAGGATGTTCCCTAGAGATTGTACTGAGAACTGCCACTTTGGAATAGTAGGTGACAGGAGCATCCAGAAAACCAGAGCTGAGACCTGCTTACCTGGATCAGGGGTCTGGGGAGCCTAAACTGGTACAGACATTTACGACATTTAAACTGTCACTCACATGAATTGCCAGAGGGTATGGAGTAACTTGGAAGCAAGAAATTGCTGGGGATTCACGAAGGCTCAGAAAACATCACTGAAAAAGCACAGAAAAATGTAAGAGTCAGAGGAAGAGTGAATGGTGTGTGTGTGTGTGTGTGTGTGTTTGTGTGTGTGTGTGTGTGTGTGTGTGTGTTGTGTGTGTGTGTGTGTGTGTGTGTTGTACTCTTGAACTGAAAGCAACTATAACCGTCTGCACTAGATCAAACCTATCAACACCTGTAGCAGGGGAAGGAGCTCTTGGGTCCCCACCATACACTAAGGATATAGATACATCTAACGGTTAGTGAGGAAGGAAATTTTTCTCAGTGGTACAGCTACCAGTTAAGTGCCCACACACCTGTAAATAACCTCTCATCCATGGTCCTGTCAACAACCCTAATGAAACTCATTGGGTCTCAGGAGATGTTGAATATGATTTCAATACATTACATACATGTATGAAAATGTCATAACAAACCCTTTATCATATAGAGTTAATACATGTTAATAAAAACGTTTAAAAGAAATTCCTGGGAGTTTCTATAGGAAGAAACACAATTTCCTAGCTTTATCTGAAAGAACTTCACCAGGTTCTCAGAGTGTAAAGTGAAAATGAGCCCTCCTGGCTCTGCCATTGTGGTGAGGAGAGTCGCCAGAGTGAAACACCCACAGCAATCCTGTAACATAAGCCATAGGACAAAGACCATCTCAGAGCCTCAAACCCACCTCTCCACGGGAAAGGGCATATCTCCAATTGCAATTCCCTAACCTCTACCACCCAAAGGGAAAATAAGAAAGCCTGAAAACACCCATGGAGGCCATAGCCCAGAGACATGTGACACTGAAAACTATAGGTTTTAGTAGAGATCTTCTAAAGCCTCCCTCCCACCAGCTTTACAACATCATCAGAACTCAGTAGACTAATGTTGTATTCCAGCTAAAAGTGCTGTAAGTCTAGATTCTTATTTTAGGAGGAGTCTTTAGAGAAGCAGATAGTATGTGATCCAAACAAGGGCACTAAAGGAATTAAAACACAAAACACCATTTATTCTTAATTCCATTCTCTGAAACTTAGTATCCCACCCCTCTACTGGTAGAGCTCTGAGAATAGTGAATTTCCTTCCTTCCCTCAAATCCTTAGGTAAACCATCTTGTCACTGAAGTCTTACTGTGTAATGTACAGCCAGCCCCCACACTCTTGATTTCCTTGTGTTGCTCTTTCCTCTCATTCTGTAGCTACACATATAACTTATTACACATGCATATTAATTATGTATTTTCATGATCTTTCTTAAAGATCTCCACATAGTTTTTGTTGGTAGTAATGTTGCATTTTTAAAAAGTGTGTGTGTGTGTGTGTGTGTGTGTGTGTGTGTGTGTGTGTGTGTAGAAAGAGAGAGAGACAGAAACAGAGAAAGGTATGCTTAATGAGGCCAGAGAGGGTGCCTGATCCCCTGGAGCTAAATTTACAGATGGTTGTGAGCCACCAAGTATAGATGCTGGCATCCCAACTCTGGTCCTCTGGAAGAACAGTAAGCCATGTCCAGCCCCCGACTTTCCAGAACTTGGTAGGATGTCTATGACTACAGAAACTATGTGTCATCATGAAGGAGTAGGCTGCCCACAGTCATTATTTTTCCATAAAACACATCTCCCCCCAAATCCCACAGGTGGGATGAGGTCCCCCATCTAGATCTCAAGCTGCTGTGTGTCATCCACTCTCACAATGTGTTGCGATGAGTAATTGATTCATCTCCCCCCTCAATTTTCCTCTGGCATTATTAGTAAGGGTTGTTTTGGTTTCAAAAGATAGAGCCCCACTGTGATGACAACCTTAGTTGTCAACTTGATTGGATTGATTGATTGATCGGAGGTTAGTAAAGCCCAGCTCTGGGTGCGATGGCATTTCCAGAGACACTTACATCATGAGTGCTCTGACTCAGTATATGGATTAACCCTCTGATTGACTCATAACGTGAAAATATGATGGAACTATTGGGAAATGGTTAAAAGTAGAATAGGCCTACTTGGAGAAAAATTCAATGGGCATGTTCTCGGCTTCTTTATCTTACCCCAGTTGCTTCCTGTCATGTCTTTTCACTTCCTGTGCACCAAGAAGTAAAGAATAACCTCCACCACATGTTCCTAGCCCCACAAGCATCTGGGGCTAAGCCACCATAGACTGAACTCTATGCAATCAAAATAAATCTTTCCTCCCATAGGATCTTCTGTCAGACATTGAGGCAAAAGTAAGCAATAGGGTGAGCATGCCAAGACCCAACCAAACAGCTCATGAGTATGGCAGGTAAGTCACGACTTCAGTCCTGCCCGTTGCCCACTGTGACCAATGTCCTCACTGAGACTCCATCATACCTAGCCATCTTCCCTATAGCATAACATGTACATGCTGAGGCTTCTGTCTCTCCAGCCTGCCATGAGGTCAGCACCTGTGCTGAGGCATCATCCCTGACCATTGTGCAACACCACCAATCCACCCAGTCACATAAGTACAGCTCAAAAACAAACCACCTAGAGTGCAGACTAGAATAGATGCATTGCCCTTTGTGATGGTGTTTGCTTGACTGTTCAGTATGTATGTGTTCATTGTATTATTTTATGTTTATTATGCCTTTTTTCTAACATTTTAGTGGTTTAGTTTTTTACTAGTAAGTTATTTTTATACCTACTTATATTTTCTATGTTGTTAAGTGGCAGTGTTTTAACCTCTGTATTACCAGAAAAGGCCTTCATTACCATCCCTCACTTTAATACACCCATAAGAAAAGCATGCTTTCTACATTTATGCATGTAAAATAGTCTCCCTTCCACTTCTCACACCTCCAGCCCATATCCTTCCTTCTCATCCATACTGTGCCCCTTTCCTCCTTTGCCCATTCCTTCTTCACTCCTCTGCGTCAATACTGATACCTTCGCTCTTTAAAAATACTCTCCTTGAACCACACTTCTCCAACCACACACTGATGACCCTGTCTCTGCACCATGACAAGTACACAAGTCTATAGCAAGAGGGTCCTCTGCAACTAGGGCAAAAAACAGCAATGCCGATAAATAAGGGAGGGAGTACTACTGTGCCTTCTGCCTAAGTCGCTACAGAAAATTAATTCCTAGTGAAGCTATCTCTCCAGGAGGCCTCACAGGAAATAAAGCAAGCTAACAAATAAAGTTGGTTAAAAAAAAAAAAAAGCAACAATAAAATAAGTCAGAACTAGGAGACACAGCCAGGCAGTGGTGGCGCACACCTTTAATCCCAGCAGTCAGGAGGTAGAGCCAGGCAGATCTCTGTGAGTTCAAGGCCAGCCTGGTCCACGGAGCGAGGTCCAGGACAGGCACCAAAACTACACAGAGAAACCCTGTCTCAAAATAATAATAATAAAAAAACTAGGAGACACATTCATTCCAGCATATGGTATAAAATATTACAAAGAAATACAAAGATATGAGTCTATGACCCAGCATAGCCAGCATAGTTCATTCCCAACTCCTCAGTTCCCCTTCACCCAAGATAGTGACATTTTTCAAAAAAAAAAAAAGCAGATTCCTGCTTTTAAAAAGAATCAACAGACTCAAATAAAACTATGCAAACTAAGGAAATCTATTCAAGACCTCAATAATAGTCTCCAAAATGGACAGAAAGATGGTACATTGAGGAGAAAGTCCAAAATATGGAAGAAAATTCAGCAAGGAAATTGAAACACTGAAAAATAACCAAACAAATTCTAGACATCACAAAAACAATTTATCAAATAAAAACCACATCAGAAAGCATCACCAACAGACATGAGTTTCATGAACAACAAAGCTGAGAGAAAAACAAACTCAAACACACATGAAAGGAAAAAAATATTGAATATGACCAATACGTCCAAGACATCTGGGATACAACCAAAAGACCAAAGTTGAGAATGCAGTCTAGAAGTAAGCTGAGAAAAAAATCAAAAGGAACAAACAAACTCTTTAATGAAATTAGAGCCACACATGTCCCAAACCTAAAGCAAGAAAACAATATCCAAACACAAGAAGCACTTAGAACTCTACCTAGAAATAGAGAAGAATCTGTCCCCAACACACCATTGTCATGTTCCCTCCATGAACCAATCATTGTGGCTAGGAAAAATAAAAATATGCTTTGATTGGCTGGATCACATTCACTAGCCTATCCCTGAGCCAAGCATGACATTTTTCCAAACCCAGGAGGAAACAAAATGTGAAGGGGGTATTCTTCAGGAGGAGGCTAGCCTGAGGTGAAAATGAGAAGAACAAATATGGTATGTACTCACTCATAAGTGGATACTAGAATTAAGGCTAAGGATAACCAGACTACAACCCACAGCTCCAGAGAAGCTAGGTAACAAGGAGGACCCTAAGAGGGACACACAGATAGCCCAGCGAAGGAGAAATAGATGAGATCTACATGAGCAAACTGAGAGGGGGGTAATAGAGGGCAGTAAATGGGGGATGAGAACATAAGGAAATGGGAGGGTCGAACTGGAACAGGGATGGAGTGGGAGAGCAAGGAGAGAGATACCATGATAAATGAAGACATCATGGGAATAGGAAGAGGCAGGGTGCCAGAGAAGTTCTCAGGAATCCACAAGGATGTCCCCACTTGGACTACTGGCAATGGTCGAGAAGTGCCTGGACTGGCCTACTCTGGTGACAGGACTAGTGACTACCCTGTCATCATAGAGCCCTCATCCAGTGACTGATGGAACCAGATGCAGAGATCCACAGCCAGATGAAAGGCTGAGCTCTGGGAATCCAGTCGATGAGAGAGAGGAGGGAGTCTGTGGGCAGCGGATGTCGAGATCATGATGGGAAAATGTGCAGAGACGACTAGCCACACTAGTAGAAACCCATGAACTGTGGACTAATACCTGTGGAGCCCCCATAGGACTAGACTAGGCCCTCTGGATACGGGAGACAGTCGTTTAGCTTGAACTGTTTGGGGGCCCCCCAGGCAGGGGTATTAGGATCCATGCCTGGTGCATGGGCAGGCTTTTTGGAGCCCAGTGCCTAGGGTGTGACACCTTGCACAGCCTTGGTGCAGTGGGGAGGGACTTAGATCTGCCTCATCTGAGTGTGCCAGGCTCTGCTGACTCTCCATGGGAGACTTGGACTTGGAAAATGTGGGGATGGGGGGGGTGGGTTGAGGGAGAAAGCTGGGGGTGGGAAGAGGGAAGAGGGGGGGATCTGTGGTTGGTATGTAAAGTGAATAGAAAAGTTCTTAATAAAAAAAAGTTACAAAAAAAAAAGAAAAGAAAATGAAGAGAAACAGATGCTGTGCCAGCTACCACCAGCAAAGACCAGTGCAACTGGTCCCCTTGAGAGTGGGAACTTCTTCTTTATTGCCCTGTATCTTCATCTCTTGACATGCAGTGCAGCCACATGTGGCTTAACAACATAGCCACATTCTGAGAAACACATCAGTAACTAATTCCGTTGTTGTATGAACATAAACCTAGATGGTATAGGACTATCACTCAATGTGGCTTCTCCTCATAGTAAAGAGACACTAATGTACAACACAACATAGTATTGTACTGCAAGTTCTCTTTATAATTAGAAGTAGTATACTCTAAAAATAATAATAATATAAAGTAATAAAGGTCAAGTAAGTAGATACAGAAACCAGTTACATAATTTATTGTTAACTTATTATCAATACCACTGTGCTTTTCTATGATTGACAATGCAGGACTGTTTGCATCAGCACCACCACAAACATATGGGGAATGCTTTGTGCTTTGGCACTGAAATGGCTACAAAATCACTGGGTGATAAAAATTTTCAGGCCCGTTATAATTGCCTGGGACTGATGTTGTATATGTAGCCTGTCATTGGTTAAAAGGTTGTTATTTCATGTGATTATCATAGCAAGAGTGTAGAAGTGAGTTCAGTCTAACAAGTTGCTCATTTGAACAAATTACTGCAGTCATAGTTATCATTAAAATCACTCACTGATATCTTGTACCCTAATTAAATGCATGATGTCTTCAGATGACAGGTATATGGTACTGGCCAATAACACCTAATGCCCACCCACTACCCTCTGGATGTGAATGATACTACTGTATAGCATATGGAACCTCTAAGATAGATCCAAAGCTTTGCTTATTATTATTATTATTATTATTATTATTATTATTATTATTATTCCTTTATGGTGATACAGCTCTCAGCTCCAAATATGGCCATTGGTGAAATGTTGCCGTCTTTTTAATCAGATCTCCCCGGAGATCAGACCTGGGATGCTGCATGAAGACAAAGCTAATGAGAAGGAAATGGAAATGTCACCCTCATTAACACAGCCACTCACAGGAAGAAGAGCCAATCCAGGGTCCTGGTGAGTGTCAGAGGCCAGGCTCCTGCCAGGAACCTGAAATGAGTGTCAGAGAGAACAGCCGCAGAGCCTAGGGGTGAGACTGGGGTACTTGTTGAACTGAGAAGTAGGGCAGAGGGAGAAAGTACTTCTGGGGCAGCCTCCAGCTCAGCCCTACTCCACGGCCCCCTGGGGGACTCTAAGGACTTTCTTGCAAGGTGATTGTGAAATGTGCATGTTGTGGTTATTGCTTATTTATTTCCCATTTATATTAATGTGCCCTTATTATGTGCAACTTCTAACCATGATAGACAGGGGTCTTCCAACCAAGCAAGAGGGCAGATGAAGGTGCTTTCTAAAATGTGCTTCTCTTATGTCCTTCAAAGCTCTGTCAGCTCTCTCTACCTCTCCCTGTGTCTGCCTCTCTCTGTCTCTCTCTCCATACACACATACATGCTTGCACACAGACACACACACACACACACACACACACACACACACACACACACACACATAATGAACTGGCTTGGCCAGAATGCTGACAAGATGTCCAAACTGAGGAAGTCATGAGTCACAGCAGGAAGTGCAGCAGACTTTGCAGAAGTTCTGAGTTTAAGTCATATGATAAGAACTTGGGCACAGTGGTGCACCTGGCCCTTCATTTTCCTTACCTGTTAAAAATAAAAACAAACACATAACAGAGTCTATTAGTAATGAGGTCTCTGCTCTGGTATTAATTAAAAAATTAATAAGAAACAATAACCTTGTGAAAGCATGCATAAAAACCATGTAATCCCAAGCCAAACTAAATCCCAGCATGGAGTGGGAGTCGGGCATGCAATCCTACCCCTAGCTGAGGAGCTATTAGCAATCATTAGCTGTTGAGATGGGGAGAGACAATTTTCTCGAAGAGTATAGCCCGTGCCAAGTTGACCACTCTCCAGTGGAAGGCCACGCATGAAGGAATTGTGGGCAGCACAAACCGGTAAGGAAGGGGGAAAAGAGACACAAAATTGAGTGGATAGAGAAAGGGGGTGGATCTGGGAGAAGCTGGGTAAAGACGATCGAAACAGGTTGTACAAAATTCTCAAAGAACGAGTAAAATTTTAAAAAATTAAAACAAAAATAATAGAAGGGGAAAAAAAAGAAATGAAAGCCCCTGCCAACAGGGACAGATCACCTGTGTGCTTGAGCTCTCTGTGTGCAGCTCTGGCTAAGCAGAAGAGAAGAGACACTGAAGACAGACAAAATTGACAAGTTTGGAACGCCGGGCTTGGCAACGGCAGGAACCAACGCAGATCCGGAAAGATGTTGAAGGAGCACATGACTGAGAAAGCGTTCTGAGACTCGCAGCAGTTTTGTGACTGAGTGGGAGCTCTGGCATGGCACGACTTAGCTATCTCAACTCCATCTTCACCTCTTCTTCCTGACCCTTCCCCAGTACATCTTCATGTGTAGTGTTCCCCATAGCAGGGTATCTTGCCAGGATCCACCACTGGGGTGCATTGTGACCATGTCAGGGGTCTTATTTCTGACAAGGAAAGATCAAATACTTGGCTCAAACTGGATCACAGATGGTTGGACCCTCGTGATGTTTCCATGAGACGGTATCTAACAAGAGGGAAAAAAAAGGCATGCCTCAAAGGAAACTAGAGGACCCCCTTAGGATGAAAGCAGACACCAGGAATCAAAAAAAAAAAAAAGTGAAAGAGCAAAGAAAGATGCTGTCGTTTATAGTTTCCGTCAGAAGCCTAAAATCACGAAAGGCCAGGACCATATGTGCACTCACAGACGGTGCTAAGGCCACCACAGACCACATGTGCACCCACAGACAGTGCCAAGGCCACCACAGACCACATGTGCACCCACAGACAGTGCCAAGGCCACCACAGACCACATGTGCACCCACAGACAGTGCCAAGGCCATCACAGACCACATGTGCACCCACAGACAGTACCAAGGCCACCACAGACCACATGTGCACCCACAGACAGTGCCAAGGCCACTGCACTTGACTGGGTCCTGAAACAATTATTCTCATTTAGGCTGGTTCTTCACTATCCTCTGCAATACTCCATGAAGACTGAGAGCTCCCTGGTGATTAACCCTCACCACTACAAAGAGCTTGAATGGAATCTCATCATGTGATGACCTTAACCAAGCAGCCATCCCACAGAATACTGCAATGTGAAATGGTCTACCAAACCGCATTAAAAGAATGGTCGCTGTTGACTAGGGATAGCCTTTGGGGAATTTGCAAAAGGAGTACCGGGTGTGAGGTCAAGAGTTCAGATCTGAATCCACAATGGAACCTCCTGGTTTTTTTACACCTAAGCTGGATAGCTCTGTCTTGACATCCCCTGACAGCCAAGCTCTCATTTCACTCTGCTTCCATGTTTCCAGTGCCCCCTCAACACACCTTCGCCTTCCTCAGGCACTTGACAGCCTTTCTATTTGAATGCAGCGGAATCCTTGAGATGGAGCCAAGGACTGCATCCCTGGTTGACGAGAGAACAGGCTCTTCCCACCTCTCTCTCTCTCTCTCTCTCTCTCTCTCTCTCTCTCTCTCTCTCTCTCTCTCTCTCTCTCCCTCACCCCAGCCTCTGAGGCTGCCCGTAGCCCCTGCAGGTTAAGCAGAGAGGAGATTAGAAATTATCTAAACAACAACAATTCCCTGGCAGCTTTTGTATGATTGCAGGCTCTGGTGAACTAAACTGTCCAGCTGGGTAATTGAAGGAAACATATTTATTGAAATGCGTATGCTTACAGTTATACTTAGCCCCCGGATATCGAAAAGCTGACCTGAAAGAGAAGAAAAAGCCCCTTGTAGCATTCCAAGTAATCACTCTGTACAGGCCCTCGGGGGCTTAACTCTCGGGTGTCAAGAGAGAGCTTTGATTTTCCACTCTCCTGGTGCCTCTCAGCTGCAGCCAGCTGCCAGCTGGGCTGCCAGGACTCAGGCAAAATACGAAAGTGGGACCTACCAGTGTGACATTTCCCCCTCATAAAAGGCTTTGCCCGAAAGGTGTCAGAGACACAGCCTTGTTGTTCAGCCTTCATTTCATGTTCAGAAAGAACAGGGCTTTGATCAGCTGGGGAGTCTACTCTGAGTGACAGCTACAGTAAGTCACAGATGGGTTTCTGGATGGAGCACCTAATACAGAAGAGCCGAGCTGTACAAGGTCACCCCAGCTCTGCATATCTCCACTGAAACAGCTAGAAATGCTATCAGGCTATGGCAAAATACAGTGTGGTGTGTGTGTGTGTGTGTGTGTGTGTTCTTTTAGTAGCACACTAATGTTGCTGCCCAGCTGTCTATGGAACCCTAGGTCCATAGTGTTCAAAACATCCAAGGTCATCAGGACATCAGAACATGTATCCTTCCAGATGTTGAAATCTTTTCCCTAAGCTCTTGTGACCTTAACCAGGATTCTGGTAGATTTCAGTTGATAAGCCCATCCATCAGGAGCACAGGGTTCCTCAGCGTTTGGTTAAGTCACCCTTGAGTTTGTGGGGAAAGTATGCCATGTGACAGTTGACAAGGGCTCTGGCAGCATTCCTGCAGGTATTTATTGCCTGAGTTCAGCTGTCAGCAGTACTGCTGATAATGAGATCTCTTTCTACTAAATGGGCCTGGCCCTGTCACCTCTGGGATGACGTACAACAGGCAGAAACCAGGCTGAAGAAAAATTTGTTAAGGCTTTATTGGTCCCCGGGCCAGCAATGTGTATGTAGGTAACGAGACACCATAGCTCAAGTCATAAAAAATAATTTCTTGATAAAGGTTTCTGTTGGATCTGCATCCCCAAATCTGAAAGTGTTTCCTAGGAAATCGCCTTTTTGGGAAAAAAAAATCACTTATTGTAATACTTCCTTTTTCAATCTTTTTTTTTAATTGTTTGAGAGTGTCATTCATACATGTGATGTGTTTCAATCAAATCTACCCCCATCCTCTCCCCTTCAACTCTTCCCCTACCCATCCTGCCACTTTTCCCTCCAAACTTCATGTGCCCTTCCCCGCCCCCACTGAGTCTACTTAGAGCTGCCTGTCTGTGCACAGGAGAAGGACCGTGTTCCAGAAGGAAGAGGAGATTCTCAGCATCTTCATGCTTGAAGAAAACTGGTTCTCCTCCCCCCCGCAGCCATCAACAGAAGAACTACAAATGACTAAGAAATGTGAGAATTTTGTTTGTCATCTCCCTCTCTCCTTTTTTTTTTTTTTTTTAATGTTCAACATTCCTAGCCATCAGGAGAATGTAAATTAAAACTGCTTTGAGAGTTTATCTTTACCCCAGTCAAAACAGCTAAGATAGAAGAAGAAGGGGAAAAAAAGAAAAAAGAACAGCAACAAAATAAGTAATACTGGTGTGGATGTCGGGAAAGGGGAACACTTATTTCCCATTGATGAGTGTGCAAACTGGTCCAGCTTCCATGGAAATCACTGTGGAAGTTCCTTCAAAAAACTGTGAACACACCGGGTGGTGGTGGCACATGCCTTTAATCCCAGCACTCGGGAGGCAGAGCCAGGCTGATCTCTGTGAGTTCGAGGCCAGCCTGGGCTACCAAGTGAGTTCCAGGAAAGGCACAAAGCTACACGGAGAAACCCTGTCTCGAGAAAAAAAAAAAAAAAAAAAAAAAAAAAAAAAAAAAAAAAAAAAAACTGTGAACAGATCTATCATATGTAGTATATCTTTTAAGTTCATTGAGATATGTGAAAGCTCTCAAAGATAAGCTTTAGAAATGTCTAAGTAGACCTAGGATGTTTAGCATGGTTTTTATGTGGGGTGGTTTTGTTGGGGGTTTTTGTTGTGGCCCACGCTGACCTCAGACTACACAGCCAAAACCTGACTTGGAACTCTGGATTCTCCTGCCTCCACCTCAAAATGACAGGATTCCCAGCATGCACCACCATCTTGCTTTGGGCCCAGGATCACGGTGTTGAGACTGTTTCCTGGATCCATTTGTCTTCCCCAAAACAAGATAAATGCCAAATGATACACGAACCCCGTGGGCTGAGGATGAGCGTACAAACTGTGACAACAGGAAAAAGCACGCTAGAGCTCAAAGTCCTTCTGTGTGAGGAGATGTAAAGAGAAGCAAACAGCAGACATGGAGGCTGGGCTTCAGAGCCGGAGCTCTTCCTTCATAGGCCAGCAGGGTGGCTCACACAGCTCCTGAGGAGGAGTCCCCAGTCTGTGGCTGCTGCATCCTGAGGAGCACTCAGACGCTGTTATTCGAAAGGACACCTGTGTGCTGTTCTTCAGTCCCCTGTACTGGGAGAGAGGCTCATGGCTTTCATTTCCCACTTCAGAGGGATTTGTTTGGTACAATGGACTGCATGAATCATATTTAAGGGAGTTAGGAGGACAGACTGACTTCAAGGATTTCAGCACATTGGCTGCTGGAACAAAGATGGATATAATCAATTACCAGCCTGTTTCAGAGAGCTTCCAAAGCCGTCTTCCAGGGCCTCTCAGCCGGAATGCCTCGTCATCAACTCGTGGTAGTACAGGCATCAGAAACCCTCTATCACAAGGAAATGGCTTATTTGGAAAAGTAACTTCCATTCGCTGACCCTCCCTCCAAAGGGAGAATTTATTCTCCCGTAAGCAGGTCAAGTCGACAACGTAAACCTGGGTTTATAAAGTAAGTTACAGGCTACAAAGCAATGTTCTGGGCTGAAGAGATGGCTCACATGGTAAAGCGTTTGCTGAACGAGCGTGGGGAGTTCAGGTCTCCAGAGCTGACAGAAAACGTCAAGCATGGTGACACATTCCTGTAACCCCAACCCTGAGGAAGGGTGAAGACGGGTGGAGCCCATGGTCCCAAGCAGCCAGGCAGTCTGGACACGTCAATGAGAGGCCTCATCTCAAAAATAAAGGGGGAAAAGCCAGGCATGGTGGCGCACACCTTTGTTCTAAACCCTCAAGAAACAGAGGCAGGCAAACCTCCAAGTCTGAGGCCAGCTTGGTCTACAAAATGAGTTCCAGGTCAGCCAGGGCTACACAGAGAAACCTTGTCTCAAAATAAATAAATCAATAAAAAGGTGAAGAGTGCTCGAGGAAAGATACTCAACATAAACCTGTGACCGCCACATGCTCCTGCACACATGTGCACATGTGCTCACGTCCACTCTAACAAGCACGTACATACAGTACACACAACACAACACACCCAAAAATATCCTACTGTATTTCTATAAAGAGGGGCTCTTTACTGAATCTAAATGTGTCCTTTTCCAAAAACACAGTCTTAAGGACAATTCTTGGAAGATTTCAGTTACATAAAGTGGCCCTTATTTGTGGGGCCCATATATATCAGCAGGGCTGGGACATTTAATACATTCATTCATAGGCTCAGTCTCCATGTAAAGACAAAGACTATGACTGTGCATGGGCTGTGTTGCCTGGTTTGTTATGACCATAAGAGCTGATCCAGTCGAAAGGCAAGAACTTCCACTAAGTGAAGTGTTTACCTGTGTTGGAGTATTGATCCCTGAATAGACTCAATAAGCTTGTGCTAAGCACCTCCCATGCACCAACTATAACCACACACATGAATCCACACCCACACCCCATGAATGCATGCATGAGGCAAGTTGTTGGAGACTGACAACGAAATTTAGCTGATGTTTGCAATTATCACCAACTTCCACTTCCTTGAATGCCTCAGTTTCCACTCAAAGGGTCCCCCTCTGTCTTCCAGGACTCATCAAGTTGCGGTGTGATTTGGGTACCCATTCTCTCCTGAACAGGTATTGAGCAGCCTTATTCGGTTCTCTCTCTCTCTCTCTCTCTCTCTCTCTCTCTCTCTCTCTCTCTCTCTCTGAATTCATCTGAGCACTGGTGATTCTAGGATTCTATATGTACCATTTAACCACGGTGTTCAGGCCACGTCATGAAAGCTGTGCTTCTGCTCCAAACATGATGTTAGAAATCCAGCTTTCCAGCTCAGAGCCCTTCTGTGATCAGCCGTTTTCCCACCCACTCACTGGTACCTAAGGTAGCTCCAATCATGCACTGTTGTATGACTAACTTTTAACATAGGGTCTAGTATAGACACTGAGAGTTTACATGGGGCCATAAAAACCTTCTATCAAAGAGGCTAACAAAGCTTTGCTCCCTCCAGCATCTGCACACTTTCCCTCTACTTCCAAGTCACTTTATTTGTAATAGTATGAGTATGACTCACTACAGTCACTAATTCATCTAGGTTACCTGTCACTTGTTCATTTTTAGCAATTGAAGGTCCAGGTCCTGGCAACTCCCTCAGGCTTAGTAAACTGATATGGCAAGCGGTATAGTTTGAATGTGTGCTAAAGGCTTGGTCCCCAACTAAGACAGTATCAAGAGATAATGAGACCTTTAGAAGGAGGGGCTCCATGGAAGGTAACTAGGTCACTGGGTACATTGCCCTTGAGCTATACGAATGAGTGGTTTAAGAGCCAGCCTCCAAAGCTCTCTCTGACTTCTTTTCCATGTATGATTCCATCTGCCATGAGGCTCTTACCAGAAGCCAAACAAATAGGCTGGCTGCATTAGTTTTACTGTCTGCTATGACAAACTCTCTGACAGGAATGAGGGAGGTAGGTTTATTCAGGCTTACAGTTTCAGAGGAATTTCAATCCATCACAGCAGAGAACACAGCAGTATTGGAGGCTCTGTCCATGGTGATGGATGCCTGTGGCCGACTCCTCACATGGAAAACAAACAAAGAGCAGGACTAGAGCAAGAAAGAACACAACCCTCATGGCTTGCCCCCAGTGATCTAATTCTGCCATCAAGGTCCTGTATCCCAAATGGCCTGCAACGTCCCCAAAATGGCACCCTCAGCTGAGGATATTTCAGATTCAAACCATAACTTCTGAACTACCTTGCCTTCTAACCTCCAAATCTGTGAGCTAATTAAACCTCTCTTCTCAGATCAGTGGTTTCATTACAGTAATAGAAAGAGAAAAATGATAACTCTAATAGAGCTGTCCTCCCATCTTCCCTTGCATGATTATAATTTTTCCTGCCTCAACCAATCACTTAGTCTTTGGTCTTGAATGTCTACTCTTGCCCCATCTATTCATACCCTCTGAGAGCTTATGAAGTAGCCAACAGAATTCCATATCTCCAGTCTCCAGCTACACACTTCAAAAGTACCAATGTTCCATGTAGGTACCCACTGTCACTTTGGAGACAACACAACTAAAAGAATTGATAGTCAAAACTGAGATGTCACATTTAAACTGGAGAAACACTTCCACATGTATGAAGCAAGAAGGCAAAAAGACATCCCTTGGAGCACTATTTTCAATGGCAAAACTGAAAAAAAAAACTACTTAATTCATGGGAGGTAACATATAAATGAACTTTGTTAGATCCTTACTGTAAACTATTCAGCCATGAAGAAGAACTGCAAAAACCTAACTCTTGATGCTGGGGAATTGATCAAGGCTCTTGGGTACTGTATTAGTTATTTTTCTCATTGCTTTGACCAAATACCTAAAAAGATTCAAATTAAGGGAGGAAGGTTTTATTTTGTCTTATGGTTCGAGAGGGCACAGTACATCATGACAAGGAAGGCGTGAAGACAGAAGTGGCTAGCAACTGGAGCTGCAGCAGCTTGTTCATACTTGGGAAGATTAAGAAATGGAGAGCAGGCTGGAAGTAGAGCCAAGCTATATAATTTCAAGGCCCACTCTCGAGAGACCTACTTCCTCCACCTAGATCATCCTTTGACAAGAGTGAATCTATCGAAAAACTGTCAGTCACGGAAGGCCTTCCAGCAGCAGCAGCAGCAGCAGCAGCAGCAGCAGCACAGCTCCCATGAGGCAACACAAACACCATGACCAAATGGTGTAGGCAGAAGCCCGGAATTGCTAGCACTTCCAGATAAATTCAGGGAAGGAGCTCTGAATGGAGCTAGTTCAATATCTGTCCAGGAGAGAGAAGGTTCCTAAATTACAGCCCAGTGTGTAGAGGTCCACAGCTTCCCCAAACAGCATGGTTAACTAGGGACTGAGTGTTGAACCTCATGAGCTCGAGGGAGATATTTTGCATTCAAACATAACAAGTATGTGGAGAAAGATCAACAAATCACACATCAAAACAACATGTCTGTCTCAAAGAAGGGAATTAGGTTTATTGGGAGGTAATCAATATTAACCAATGTTTCATTTAGGGGAATGTTTGAATAATAAATATTTATTTGAAAGAACATGATTCTCCCACTCCTCCCCATATCTCCCAATATTGTCATCCTGCTTGAATAATTCAGACTTGGATCCGTATTATTAGTCCCTGGCATCTCCCTGCCCTCTCTTCTTGTCTAATCAATGAGTTTTTAAGCATTATCAAATCCTTCTTGCGACGGATGTTCAGATCAATGTCCTGGAAATTGCTGTTAATAGGCAAATGTTACCTGAAAGGAGGAGCAGATTAGATGTGCAAGCATGCAAATCAAAAAACAGATACTTAGACTTGTGTTCCATCCACCCCTACACACCCTACAGTGGCCTGAAAGGAAATCAGCAGGTGGGCTACAGAAAGAGCAGTGGTCTCCAGGAATCTGATGGGGGTGGGGTGAGGCTTCAGAAGGAGGAAAAATAGGGGATGATAAGGACTAAACACAACTTTTGTTAGGTACTTCAACAGAAGAAAATAATGTAGAACAAACAGGTTCAGTAGAAAACTCTGGGAAGGGCTTCAAACTCAGAACAAAGCCAATGTCATCTACCTAAAAAGACCATTGAACCTTTCACTCTACACCACCGGAGAGTGATATTAAAGGAAATAGGGATGCCACAAAGTGGGTTTCCACAAACATGGTTTGAATAGATGAAATATGCAGATAAGAAAACTGGCTCACAGCTGGGCGGTGGTGGCGCACGCCTTTAATCCCAGCACTCAGGAGGCAGAGCCAGGCGGATCTCTGTGAGTTCGAGGCCAGCCTGGGCTACCAAGTGAGTTCCAGGAAAGGCGCAAAGCTACACGGAGAAACCCTGTCTCAAAAAAAAAAAAAAAAAAGAAAAAAGAAAGAAAGAAAACTAGCTCACAAGAGGTACAGTCATCCATCTCTACTCAGGAGCAAAGGAAGGCCTTGCTGGACTTCATTTCCCAGTCTATGTTGCTCCCACACCATCCCAGTATTTGCCACTCTTTTGGGAGCTTCCACCCCCTGAATCTTCTTGTTACAAACCCTGGCGGTCTTGAAGCATACCCACCAATTTCTGTTCCACTCCACTGTCTCAGGATCCATTTGTAAGGCGTGAGTGTTCTCCGCCCATCTCAGCAGATACACCCCAGAGCTCAGTTGTTTCACACCACTCCTAGCAGAGAAGAAGGGTTGCCAGGGGCTGCTCTACTTTATCATGAAGCTTGTGATGCTTCCAAACTCCATCAGACTCCCCCTGGTTGTTCATAATGTTCTCTAGGAGCCTTGGGGCAACAGGAAATCAGAAAGCATATCCAGTCCATGAAATAACACACCCCTCCTACCTTCCTCTGGGCTCAGATCTCCAAGCAGAAAGCAGAATAGAAGCCACTACTGGACTGGAAGCTCTGGCTGTAGTTCAAGAGTTACACCGACCTACAACAAAACAATGTGTTCAATTGTTCTCTGTCTTTGAACCCACAATGTCCCCAGATCCAGGGCCCTTGAACCATTTCCACTCAGCTTTTAGCACTTCCCTCTTGCAAGAGAAGTGTCCCTTGTTTCTACTCAGTGCCCATACTGTTAGGTGTGTCTGAACCAGGCTGAAGGAAACCTGGTTCTCAGGGTGTGAGACATAACAATCCCATTAGCATTTTTCATGAGGGCCAAGAAGACTTGTGTTTAATGCTCCCATGAAAGCAGAGTAAAAACCATTTCATACTGATTGGTGGACACATGAATCACAGTGTACTGTGAATGGCTCATTCCTGCTTAGAACTGAGAAGTATTCAGCCCAAATAATCCTCACTTTGTTCCCAAGGAGGCTACACCCACCCCCAAAGGCAGAGCAAGAGGTTTGAGGCCCATCCTCTATGGAAAACAGCCTTTAGGTCCTACCCTGCCTCATGTTTTAAAAATGTGATTTTCCCTTTTTGTGGTTCTAGAGATCATACCCAGGGCCCAGTCCATGCCAGGCAAGCACTTGACAACCAAGCCAAAATCCCCAGCCCCCAGTGTGAGTTTTTAAATTAAATACAGAATCCATAACTCTTTTCAAGTTTAATTTTAACCTTATTACACCTTATTCCTCTCTAAACTCCCTCCTTTTTCCTCAGCCAACTCCTGAGGCAGGGAGTGGTCATATGGCTCCATCTGAGGGCAATGACGGAGAGATCACCTTTGTGAATGGCCCAACTCTGGTAGGGCTGAGATCACCTTGATCTCCCATGAGCCAATCCTGTACTGGCACATTTCCTGAGCCTGCTGTCTATAGTCTCAGTTCTGGTCATGACATTGGCTCTGTTCACTAGAAGCTAACCAGTTCTCCTGAGAAAGATTAATGCCGTGGTCGTCATCAGACCAGACACTCTTACTACTTTACATCTGGCTCTAACTGTATCCACTTCAATAACCTTACCTACTAGTTCTGGGACCAAGTCATCAATCTCTGACAGTCTTGACCTACTGCTTTCACATATAACCTTCATGTTCCTCAGCTCAGTCTGAGAGAAATTATAAAACCCTTGTTCTTTCATCTTTGAAAAATGTGAGGTCTAAGAGGGGCCTATGCTTGGACTCTGCTTGAGTGCTCCTTGGTGCCTGGAATTTCAAGGCCAAGAAACAAGCTGCCTCCATCTTTGATTGACAGATATTTTTTCTACCACATGGAACCCTGGAAGGCAGAGAACAGAGGGCGTAAAGATGTTAACCTACAACTCTATACTTCTTGTGATGTGAAGCCAGTACAGTTTAAGCTCCAGCACATTTTTCTGGAATGGCTGCTCCCATGGTCCTGGAAGGATCTAGCAATTGTCATAAATTTTTCAAATACAATATTTTTATCACCTTGGTTAGAACTGCTCTTTCTTCCTAATCTGACTGCCCCTTCCATCAGCCATCCTTTCAGGCCTGGTGGTAACAGGATGACAGGAACATTGAGGGGATATAGTTGAAGATGAGTTAGAAATACAGCCTGGCACTAGTGGGACACATTTATGTTGTTCATGATCATTTCCATGTATAGTAAAGATATTGATAACTCTCTTGACACAGAAATGGCCTCCAAGAAGTCTTATCCAGCATGCCAATAACAATGTCATGACTTGCACGACATGGTGCAGAGCCAGAGTTGTCATCCATAAACATGCCCGACAACACTCAGCAGAGGAATGCAAGACCAGTGGAAGAAAAGCAAGATTTGAAATGGTCAAAGCAGGATGCCAGTCTGCAGAAAAGCTTTCCCATCCCTTAGACACAGTAACTGTGTATGTATAAGGTGTGTCTTCTATAATTTCTCCAAGATAAATGCCACCTGTGCATACAGAGTCATAGTAAAGGGAAAGACCGTCTTCTGGTGGAAGTATGCGTTCTTTCTCTTAAAGCTGTCCCCCACTTCTGGACCCTGGGTCTGTGCCTGCTTCCTACTGCATTTTCTTCCTCGTCTTGTTCCTTCCATCTCTTTTATATCAATTGTTCTTCTTTTCATCTTCACTTTTCCTCTCGCCCCTCTTCTTGCACAATATCTGAGGCTTAATCCATTGGCATTTAGGACCAGATGCTTCATTTGTGAGGAGACCATCCTATGAATGGCAGGATGGTTGTTGTAGCTAGAGTTTTCCTGCCTGGCCCACAGTCAGGACAAATCTCTCTCACCCGCCAGTCCCACAGCCACTCAGACCCAACCAAATAAACACAGAGGCTTATATTGCTTACAAACTGTATGGCCGTGGCAGGCTTCTTGCTAACTATTCTTATATCTTAAATTAATCCATTTCCATTAATCTATACCTTGCCACGTGGCTTGTGGCTTACCGGGATCTTCCCATGCGGCTTGTCATGGTGGCGGCTGGCAGTGTCTCTCCCTCAGCCTTCCACTTCCCAGAATTCTTCTCCTTGTCCCGCCTATACTTCCTGCCTAGCCAATGGCCAATCAGTGATTTATTTACTGACCAATCAGCAACACATTTGACATATAGACCATCCCATAGCAGGTTGTCGAGATCACTCACTGGCTTCCATCTACCATATGCCCATAGCACCCATTCCCTAGCTGTCACACCAAGAGGTGCCCAGCTATGGATAACTATTCTATAGGGGGAGGAGCACAGTTGTCACTGACCTGGACCATCAGGAGGGAAAAACAGATCATCTAGACACATCCTCTTTCAAATCTCCCTGAACTAATAATATGCCACCCTGTTCTTGGTTGTCAGTGGTGGTTTGGGGCCCAAAGCCTACGCTCCAGCAGCTCCTAAATGCTAGGTTTCATCTTTCATCCCCAATATGCCATGCTCTGGAAATGGGGGGACAAATGTGAGGACACAAGGTTTGGTACCTCACTAGAGTTAGAGGAAACTAGTCAAATTTCTATGCCAAACTCCCCAAGGTGCAGGGATTATTATGAAAGAGGAGGTGGAAAGAATATAACAGTTGGAGGAAGAGGTGGAGTTCTGTGTAGTAATTTCCTCAAGATAAAACATCCCATCCTTTAGGGAAGCTTGGTAGGAGTCAAGATGTTCTAAAGGGAGACTCCATAGAACTCAGAAAGTAAAGCACTCAGAAGCTTCAGGAAGTCCCTGAAACTGATCAGATGCACTGCATTCTGCTCTTCCTAGGCTTATAAAAACTGTTAAGAGATACCCTCAGACAAGATGACCTGCCCAGAACAGGCCCAGGTCAGCCAAGTTGACTGAAACTCTGAGAGACCAGCTGAACTACCTGGAAGAGACTCTCTATGATGTGTTAAACAGCCTGCAAGTCACGCAGAGAGCTCCAGGGATTCAGCTGTATAAGCTATCACCCATACTGAGTGATTTTAGAGATGCAACCGTAACCCCTCACACACACTCTTGTAATAAGTCACAATACAATTCATTGGTTCACTGGGTTGGACTTTGGTGGTATCCTTGCTTTGGTCTGTCATTAGTTCTGTTTCTGGGATGACTAAGTGCTTGTTCACATCTCCCCAGGAATAGTGTCACATAACCTGTTACACACAGATTAATACACATGTATACACACAGTTATTTGGAAATACACAGACAACCATATACCACAAACACAAACATATTCTCAGGGTTGTGCATACATTCCCATATACATACAAGCATGTGTGCACATGCATACATAAGAACATGCATATGCACCAATACTCATGTACATGCATATATTATGACACAGCTTCCTCTGAGCTGAAATATTCCTTCTGGGAGGAGTCTCATTAAGACTCTGCAAGTTCTAAAAGGAGGCTCTTTTAAAAGTAGACAACTCACAAGTCTCAGGAAACCCCTGAAACTGACAAGATATACAAGGCTCCTCCTCCCCAAGCACATAGAAATAGAAAGTACTTCTGAGGAAACAATCCTCTCCAACATGTCAAGATGCCAGCAGAGACCCCCAGAGTTGCAGTTTTCATGAGTTGTCACCCATGCTTGGGGCAGGGGAGCTTTTGGTGATACAGCTGCCTTTGAGTCATCCCTGCTTCTATGAGTAAGCCCAATAAACTCATTGATTCACCAAGAAAGACTTTGGTGTAATTACTTTGGTCTGTTGTTGGTTCCCTGTCTAGATACTTGTATCATGTCTCTGCAGAAAAAAATTTCATCCAAACATTATCGAACACATACAAACATGCATACATGTATATGCATATTTAAATACATAAACTCAAATAAGGAAGCATGTACACTTACATATACACGCAGGGGCATGCACACAAAGGCAAGGATAAGAATGCATTCACATATTACATGTAAACATAAAATACACACATGTACAGACACACACCAATGTCTATGTGTACACATACATGTACACAGAACACATAGATGCAGAGTTATACACAAACACACATTGATATATACACACAGACATACACACAATCATACCAACATTCATTTACACACAAATACACACTGACATATGTACCTACATATACAAAAATTGGCACATATTCATTTATATATAATTACATATGCACATAAAGGCATACAAAAATATGCATGCATACTCTCAGATATTCATATGTATGACCACATGCATTCAGAAACACATGACCACACATGTGAAAGCACATACATGCACACATACACACACACACACAGTCATATATACCTACATGCACTCACACACATATATGTATTCATGCCCATGCACAAATATACACATGTGTATGTACACACACATAACACTCATATATGCTCATATATATATATATATATATATATATATATATGCTCATACATGCTCATATATATATATATACACACACATATTCACTTGCTTGCATTAGCACATGAAAGTAAAATCCAACCTCACTGATATGCCAATCACTTATCAGACACAGTTTTCAAATGTTTAACTAAGTGATTCTTCTTTTACCATGAAATGTAGACAATATATACAACAATAGACTGAAACACTGAACTGTGGGGGACAACCACCGGAGCACCTTCTGGGGATGAAGCTGAGATTCCAGAAACAAGAGGAAGGCACAGAAAATTGTCCATACATTTCCTCTTATTGAGAAAAATGTGAGCTAAAGCAGGAAGCTCAGTTCCCACTGTTGGGAGCCACAGGGAATATTAGGGGCTGTGTGCTCTAAAAACACTTTCTGTGTATTATTTTGTAAAGAATGGCACATTGGGCTTCATAGCAGCAAGATCAAACATAGCAAATTTCCTTAAATTCTCGGAGTGTGTTACTGCCGCACACAGCTTTTCTGTGGATTTCACCCTTAGAAAAGGGTTTAATGACCTCCCTGCTGCATTCTTTGTCTGGGTAAAAAGCAAATGGGAAGGAGCATGATTGGACGTGATGAATTACAACCTGGGTTGAACATAGGACAAAGCTCATTCGATTGTTGAAAAGGCAGACAATTGATGGCTCCTGTAGCCAGGAAAATGGTGCATTTGTCCTCTTGCCTGTGAACCTTAAGAGCACTGCCTGGGGGTCTAGTACCTACCTGGACAGGTATCCACAGGGCAGGGTCTTATGTGATTCTCAATTTCAGCAGGGAACAGGTAGGATCCAGCCCATGTCAGAGCACAATTCTATGGTTCATAGGAGTTTCAAACTAGTTAAGCTGTACTGTATAATGATGAACCTCAAAATCACCCCCCAGCATAACACACAGATTCTCAGCTCTCAGTATACCACCACTCACATCTGACCAGATGAAGGAATATCTAAGAACATGAGATCAGGAACCAGACTGTCCTAGAATGCTGACCCCAGGGGCCTCTCCGGAGTGGTGTACACTGAATCTGATATCCTGGAACTGAAGCTCCCAATGTGTGCTGCCATCTCCACCCTGGTTCTTTGGATGTATATACTTCCCTTGTTAGGAGGAACACCTACTATGGAGCTAGAGGTTGAGGGGAGTTCAGCAGGCAAGCTTAGGCATTGTTCTAGCCTTCCTTTGGTTTATCTCACAGCTGGAAGATTCAACATGAAAACAAAAATCACTTCCTATAACACTATTGACAACCTTTCCAAATTAAGAGGATTTTCCATTTGCAGAAGGTCGGTTGTTTAACTTGGTAAAGGTTAATGATTCATGGGGTTTGAGTCTGCCTGGATCAGTAGTTTACAGTCCTGACCATCCATTAGAAACTCCTAGGGGAGCTTTTAAAAAATGTCAATGCTCCATCACAGCAACTCTAATATAGAGGCAGAGTGGGGCACAGAGCCACTGTAGTGTCTGAAATCTCTCTGGCTGCCTCTGATGAGCACTGGCTAGAGACAGTACAGAAGGAAATGGACCACCTTAATAGGGGGTGGGGGGTGAGGAAGAAAGCATTGGTTACCACATGTACACACACAGAGACATACTGAGCCATTACTTAGAGGTTGTCACAGTTAGCCTCTCTGTTGCCATGATAAACACCATAACCAAAAAGAAACTTGGGGAGGAAAGGGTTTCTTTGGCTTACACTTTCACAGCATAGTCCAACATTGAGGGAAGTCAGGGCAGGGACTCAAGGCAAGAACCTGGAAGCAGGAACTGAGGAAGAAGCCATGGAGGAGTGTTGTTTACTGCCTTGTGCTGTGGGATGGTCTGTATGTCAAGTGTGTTCATTTCTTCACTCCCTTCCTTAAAGCTTTATAGTGATTCCCTTTGTTCCCAAGATAAGACTCAAAGTCCTCCACAAAGGTTCATGAGACTCTTAGACTATTTCTTACCTGGTCTCTGCTTTTTCTTTCTTTCTTTCTTTCTTATTTTTTCATTTACTTTCTATTTTTATAGACTTCATTATAAAAAATTGCAAATAAAATAAATATCACACAACAAAATTAACTAGACCCAAAGTCTATACATCTCAATGAACTTCTATATCATTACAATAACCATTCTGAAGCTGTGGGGATTCACATTGGATTTTATACTTCCACTACTCGATATATTTTTATGCACTCATCCACCACCAAAATGAAAAATCCATGACAGAATTAGAACTAGGAAAACAATTATCTTTATATTCTCTTTTTATAACTCATGTCTGTCACCTGTGTTCAGTCCTTCTCATCCCCTTGTATTTAGCCTTTCTTCTTCTCTTCATGTTATACTGTTACCCACGTGTGTGTGTGTGTGTGTGTGTGTGTGTGTGTGTGTGTGTGTGTGTGTATTGTTGGCTAGATTCTTTATCTGAAGGAAAATATACGGTTTTTTTCCTCTCTGAGATTGTGTGACCTCACTTTATACATTCTCAATACTGGTTAGATACTATGACAGCCATGCACTAAATGCTAACCCCCTTGCTACAGGTAATTGCGACCTGTCTATCTTCCCAGACTATGAGCAGCCTAAAGACTAACTCTAGACTTCTAATGCACCAATGATTATGCCCCCTTTTCTCTCAAGGTCAGAGTCAACCAAAACAAAACTCAATATTGAAATTCATAATGTTCAGTTTATCACTGGTGAGTCATGTGAGGAAGGAGGCATGGTGTTTACCTCCCAATGATCACCTCAACACTCATTGGAAGCAGCCTCCCAGCTCAACTCAAAGTCCTGCCACCACTCATCCTATTGCACACACAGTGGATGGAGAGAGGGCTGGGCAAGCCACTGCATACATAAAAGAAACAAGAAGGCACACAAGAGAATTCCAAAAGAAAGCCCAAGAGGAACCCAAGCCACACAGGCCAAGTTCCCATTTGAGCAGATGGATAGGTCATACTCCATATCCTCTGGACCTGAAGCAGCAGTGATGTGGGCACGGAAGATGGACACTTTCTTCCTGAAAGTGAGAATAAGGAACCAGTCTCCTACAGCAAGCATTATGTTCATGGTGGAGGGCCTAGAGGAGGACTACTCCAGGGTGTTACAGGGCATTTTCCTCTGAACTGCATCTTTCCCTCCAAACTGAAGAGTTCCCTCCAGGAAAGAAGTAGAGGCTAGGGAGCACGTCAGGGAGGGGGTTAAAAAAAAAGATTCGTGAGAGCCCCTGACTGGAAGTATAAAAAAGAATAAACAGTTGCTGAGGGGTGGAAACTCTGAACTACCCAACTGCCAAAAGGAGGAAGAGAGAGAGATTTGAGTTGTCAAGCTGCCTGTAAGCTGCATGGAGAGCTGCAAGGCTGGAGGTTTTCAGGAGTCCTTACCCATGTTGGGTTGGGCTTTCCAGGAATATAGCTGCTTTTGCTCCTTGTAAATAACCCCTCACCTATACTGCTACAAAAAATAAATAAAAAAAAAAAACTCGTTGGTTTACCAGATTGGTACACTCATTGGTACAACTGATACATTGGTCTCTCTTGGGCCCCCTTTCTGGCATAAGTAGACGTGTGAATTTTATCTCCTCGGACTAAGTCTGTCACATAACAGTGGGACCGTGGAGAGTGTCCCCAAAGACTCACCAGATACACAGTAGATACAGCCTACAGGATATGTACAAGCATAAAGGGGGAAAGCCTAAATTCACACCTTCCTAGAGCATGATGGTAGTCTATTTCTCCAAATGGAGGGGATTAGACTGACTCGCTCATACATCACACAATGCTTCTGGGTCCTACCCACTGGCTAAGTGAAAAGGGAGTACCCGCCCTATACTGTGCTTCAAGTGTAGAGGCCAGGGAAATATAGATTCTCTATTCATTTAGCTCAGTCACATCGAATTCAGGGAGCTGAGGCAACTCTAAGAGCCAATGTCCAATGCAATGAAAGGAAAGCCGACTCTGCAGCACGTACTGGTTAGCCATTCAGTGTGGCCACACGTCAGCTACTCTGCCTTTTCCCTCTTCCGAAGCAAGCACAATATTAAATAAAACCTTAATGCAGTCATTTCAGACTTTAAATTATATGGTCATTCTCAAAGAAATGTTTCATGTTTCTCTTGAATGACTTCTTTGGCTCGCAACTGAAATGGTCACGGAGGGGAAACTGTTTCTCTTCAGATAGGAGGAAAAGCGTTCAGTGTGAACAATAAGAACCTGCCTAATTGCCTGCCAGTAAAAAATAATAATAACAATTCTATTCAAGTTTCCCTTTAGAAATATTACAAAGAGGTTGACCTAGTTTCTACCACCACCAGCCTGCCCTGTACCAAAAAGCAAGAGACTTTATCATACACCTGGCAAGGCTCCACATGCAGGATCAGCCCCCACAAACATCCCCTCTCCCTACCCAGCTCCTTTCCAGTTTCATCCTTCTCCTTTTTTTCCCCCTCCATCCTTTCTTCTGTCCATACAACATCTTTTGAATCTCTGTGATGTGCCTACCACTGAACGGGGCCAGGCGAAGACCAAAGGCTAGTCCCCAACCATATGGAGGTTCCACTTAGAGAGTCACCCTCCTCACAAGGTCATCAACATCATACAACCTCCCTTTCTCCTCGTCCCCACCTCAAGACACCCCAAAGCTCACAGGACCCAGGGTGAGTCTCTCAGCAGCTCAAGTCTCTGATCTGGAAATACCACTATAAACCAGCTTCCTCTTCCTTAGGCAAGTGACCTCAGGCTGTTAGTTAGGAAAAGCAACAACTGTGTTGTTCTCTGTGTACAAACACAAGCATGTGCAGGTCTATGTGGTACATGTGTGCTCCTGGTCATAGAGGCCAGAGGTCAAATGTAGGTACAGTTTGTCAGGAACCTGGATTTGTTTGAGGGTCTTTGTGTTTCGTCTTGTAACACAAGGTCTCATTACACAGCTCTGGCTGTCCTGGAAATGACTTTGCAGACCAAGTGAACTCACAGAGAGCTGCCTCCTGAGTGCTAGGATTAAAGACGTGTACCACCCTGACAGAATACTGGTCTGGGGTTCTGGGGAGTAGACATGCAGAGGTGAACACGCAGAGCTGAGGAGACGGAAAGGTGCTGTCCTGGGAATTCTCCAGCCCAAGGATGATGGCATGGGAGGATGCTTGCCCGTGGACCAAACTCAGTAGACAGTTGGATCTTGTGGTGTATAGCATTTCTGAAGACTTTTACTTATCAGTATCTTAAAAATCAGGTCTCCCTAGAAAACTCACAAAGTAGATCATGTGTGAACCATGAACAGCAGCGGTAGATTAGAGAAGAGTAGACTTCTACCCCCTCACAAACAAATAGGTGTTATGAAATCAGCACAATTCCCACTTGGCCCCAAAGTTACTCTCATGTCTAGTGAGAGGACCTGAGAAAGCAGGTCTGTGAGTATCTGTGATTTGGATTTAGCCACCGCTTGGCCAGGACAGGAGAAGGCAGGCCAAAGCCCTGGCTGCTTGTCAGTGACTAATTAAGCCCTCAGACTGCTCATCTCACCCTGTTTTCTTCTTTCTCTTCCAGTTGGCCAGAATTCTTGGTAGAAACAACTTCTCTGTCTTCTGGGACTGTCAAGCACACAAAGCTTCTAATGATCATCAGATAAATGGAAACTTACTTTCTCCGAGTTCTTTCCCTATGACTGTAACTCGCTAAATTTAAAATGACTAACTTGTTGGTGTGCAGGGTCTGCTGAGCCCCCTGAAGCAAACACCTTGAACAAGTGTGGCTGTACTCACTGCCACCAGCTTCTCACTTGAACAAGCTTTAGTTCAGTGTTTGCTCCAATCATCTCACTGAAAATGGTCTTGTCAGGGCCCTTGCTGAATCCAAAGAGAGAATGGAGGTAGTAGACAGTGAGGAAATCGAGCCAGCTGACGGCTTTGCTCTTCCATGTGGAACAAGTAACAGCGTGTTATGGAAGGGGGAATGATACTGTAAAACACAGCAGGGAGAATGGCTGGTATAGCATGCCAGGCAAGGTGGGCTTGTTGCGATTCAGGGGAGGTGGGGAGAGCAGAGACATTGCTGGTGCATTCAGAGAAACAGAGCAGAAGGCAGAGCATATGGTGCAGGTATATTGATGGAGTTGGTGGTGGGGTTTGAGGAAACCCTTTCTTCAGATGGCTCCATTTCCCCAGCGATGTAAGGAGCAGGACTGTAAGCTCCGTTCCTGGCTGCGTGAGGATGTTCAATAGATTTGAGAGTGGGAGGAGAAGGTATTAAATAGTCACCTGGCAGGAAGGAGGATGAGCAAACAAGAGAGGCAAGAGGGCACTGCTGATGGCATCACATTTGAAGCCGGAAGTCAAAACACAAGCATCGGCTGTTTTACTTCCTTTCCTCCAGCTGGCCTCCACTAGAAGCTGTAACATCAAGAGGCTATAGGCAGAGAAAGGATCAGACTGGCCTACTGAATGATGCTCCTGTTACACTGAGGGATTGCTAAGGTTGCACGTAAGATGTAGAGTTAGAAGGTAGAAGGTGGTAGTCAGAGCTGTGTGAAATAGAGATGCTGGAAATGTCATTAGTCATGACCGTGAGTGGCCAAGATGTAGTGAAACAGAAGATCAGAGCAGAGGAATTCAAGAACAGATAATATTCTTCTGAGGGTACTTGGAAAGAACCAAGAATGAGGTAGAGCCATGTTTGGAAGAATGAGAGACCTGTAGGTTAGCCAAGGAAAACAGCCCTGAAAGGTGAGCACAGACAGACTGCTACCATGTGGGCAAAATGAGGGTGGAATGAAGGCAGGCCTGGACAGGAGCAAAGAGACCTGAAGCTAAGATGAAGGACAAAGTGGACCTTTCACTTGGAGAGATGTGGAGGAGACAGCTAGCAAAGGCCAGGTCCTCTTTAGTGCAGGAAGAAACTGGGTATCGAGAGAAGAGGCTGAGAACAGAGAAGATTTTGCAGGTGAAGAGTCAGGGCTTCCAGAGGTCACAGCAGATGATGTCCTAGAGTTGGTGGTAGGTGGTGGGAGATACAATGGGATTATAAAGCACCTTATGGAAACTTATGGACCAGACTCACCGTAACCTGTGAATTTTGATTTTTGATTAGCAGTGGACGTAATGAGGATAGAGGAAAAGATCAGAGTAGCTGTGAAAGACTCTACGCCATTATTAATGGTAGAGCTGAAAGTGTTGAAACATTAGCAGTGGATATGTGCCGCTAACTCTGAATCCACTCACTGGAGTCCACAAGCTCCTTCCTGACCCTGTCATTGTGGATAGTTTCCTGGGTAGGTGAGATTTTAGGCCAATTACAGCACAGGGAGCAGTCAACTCCAACTGAAAGGTCAGCCTTACCTTATCTCAGTTTCCTCATTGTGAAAACTGAGACCCAATCATAACTACTTAGGAAGTTAAAATGATAATGGACCCCATGAGATAATAAATGCAGAAGGAATGAGTACCATAAGCTTAGCATATCTGACAGTTCTCCTTCTCTTAACTGTGGTTCCACGGGGTAAATGTACTATTAATTGACGGAAGAGTGATGTTGGACGAGAAAAATGTAGACATGAGTGGTTCCTGTGCTAAGTGCCCACTCGTCCTAGGCATATATTGGAAGGTCTACCAGCTGGGCTTCTGTCAATAGGCTACTGCTCTCCAAATGGAAGCTAATCAAAGTGCCCAGGAGGAATTAATCAGTCTCTGTAGGACTGGTCCAGGAATCCACACTTTTTAAGTGACATAGATTCCAACTGGTGGCTTACTAAATCTTGTTGATTGATTGGAGAGGCATCAAGGGGCTGGAGCCTGGCTGATGGTTCTGTATTGATTGTGGATTTTAGCCAAGTTATTAAGTGGTTGGAGATAGGGGGTTATATGGCATGAGTCTACATTCCCTCCCCATACTCCCCTCCCTTGGCATTTCAGCTTAAATCACAGCATTTCCCAAAAGGATGTTAGCTCCTGTGGACAAAAGAGCTGAATGCATTAAACAAGGCAGACTCTGCTGCATGCATTGAATTCCTGCTTTGTAGGGTGCCTGGGCTAAACTCCAGGATGCTCAGCCTCTCTTAGAAACCTGAGAGCCATGTGGCTTGGGTTGGAGGGGCGGGGGGAGAGCAAAGAAGTCACCTTCAGGAAGGATTTTGGCCTTCTAGTGCATGGAAAGGAGGCTGCATGAAACCTTTCACCCAGCTACAGAAATTCTCCCTTTCTGGGTCAGGAGGAAATAAATTAATTCAGGCATATTTGCTTTGAGCATATCTAGTTTCTGTCTGTTTAGCATTGATAAAAATCAACAAATCTTTCAAGAAAGAAAGAAAGAAAGAAAGAAAGAAAGAAAGAAAGAAAGAAAGAAAGAAAGAAAGAAAGGAAGGAAGGACCAAAATTGTTGAATATAAGTAAAAGGCTAAGGCTTGCATGGTAAATTTTGTATAGTATCCCTCAGGTTTGGTCTCTTAAGGTCATTGTCTTGTCTTACCCAATCTGTCTTGTTGAGCTTGCCTATGGAGAACATGCCCCAGACCGGTTCCCATAATTACTATGGGTCTAATATCTATATTAGGTGATGTATTACATATCTTCCCCCATAGTTCTCCTCTGGGGAGCACAAACTACGCTTCATGAAGATTCCTCTTCTTCGGAGTACCAGTGTGTGGATGTACACAAACTGTACACAGGACATGCCTCATGCAAGACAAGGAGTAAAGAGATCAAGCATGAATGAGAACCCTTCCTTATAAATGTCCCTGCTTCATCCTTCCAGCTAAAAGACTCTTTGACTCTCAAATGTAAAATGGTCATTCCCAGCTGAATTTCAACCCCACCCTAATCACGCTATACCCAGCCCTTGGGGAGACTCTTTCACAGGCTGGGGTTCAGGAGAGAGGGAGTGATAGGAATTCTAGCCATGCCCCCATGACTGTGCATGCCCTGGTGAGACACTTGGTCATTTCTGCCTAGTCATTTCTGGGTCATACATCCTACGTAATCCATGCACTGCGTAGTCACATAATCTATGTGCATGCGTGGAGTAGCCATGTGGGTCCATGTGCGCATGCACAGGAGAGTCCTTAAAAGGCAGATCCCATCTACCCTCCCCATCCTCAGGACATGTCTTTTCAGCAAGCCTGACCACACACACATTCTGTCCTCTCCCCTTCTCCTCCTAATAAAATCTGATAGTGGGTTTTGTTGTGATTCGTGACTTTTCCTCAAAGGGTAGCAGGGCCCCATAAAACCAACAGGGAGATGATGCACAATCCTGTAAAATTCACAGATTCACCCAGAGAGATACACTGGGATGGAACTGAGGAAGATAAAGCCTTGGGTAGTTCGACTGAGCTACCATATTATACACACCCCAGCCATTCAGCATCCAACAAGGCTCTAGAGGTTAAGAGTACTGGGGACAAAAATACAGAAGATAAAGGAATGGCTAGCAAAGACTTGAGGAGGAGATAGACTGACAAAATGGTGGGCAAGAAATGCTATGGTTGGGTGAGTACGCACCCAGCTGTCTTTCACTGTAGGTGACTTAATTTCAGAAGTTGACTCTATGTCTTCAGAGAAGAGAAGAGGATCAGGGTCACATGAAAACAGACCTCCAGGCTGAGCACAATCTTCTGATAATGAAGTCTTTGGCTATCTAAGAAGAGATGCTAGCTTGGTGAGCAGGAAGACTGGACCAAAATCCTGAACAATCTAGGTTTCTGAGTACAAAAGAAGTTAGCCAGCTACAACCTGTCATCCAGGAAAATAGAGATGGCAGTGCTACCTTGAGCTGCTGTGCTTTCTGGACATCTGCTGACCCAGCCCAAGCAGACAGAAAACCCAGCAGGACACAGAAGGGTGTCTTGATGTGGAGTGAATGACAAAGGACTGACCCCGCTTTTCACCACAGTGCCCTCAACGTTCAGCATCTTCTTGGCTAAGCTAGTGTTCTGTCGGAGGACTTGGCTCTTCCTCAGCTCTTACTGTGTGACCCTGGGCAGGTCTTCACATACCTGAGACATATTTTTTCGTGAAAATCATCATTGTTAGAAACCAAGGACTCCCCCACCCTACCTCAACACCAACAGATACATCAATGCCAACTGCAAAATGCAACACATGTACCCTTTTAAAGGTCCCCACCATCATGGCCCACTCACTCTCTTGTTCTGTCTGTCTTTCTATCTCTCCTTTCTCCTCCACCCTTGCTCGGGGGTTGTAGAGACCCACAGAGGTTTCCTAGTGAGAACTTACTCAGGGTCTGAGAATCTGAGCTTGCTTTACCCAACAAGGGCTGCATAAGGGGATGATTTGACCACCACGGGAGTAGTTACCAGGTGTTTGGAAGGGTCTACACTTGGCTGTGCTGTGTGCTTTGATCTAGCAAGGGGAAGGTCTTTGGCCCTGCCCCTTGGCATTGTTATAAAAAGCCCCTTTGAAGAGGCAGAAAGGGCCATTGGGTTTTGATCCACGTCCTCTGGAAGCTATCCTTTGTTTCTGTCTTTCTCCTCTTTGCTATCTTTCTATCTAATATTTTCTTATCCCTCTCTCCTACTCATAGGAACCCTGGGAAAGGTGGGAGCTGGCCTCCCACAAGAGGTGGCCTTTGTAACCCCCCAATAAATCTCTTGTGAGATCTGTTGTGTGGTGTGATCATTGCAGCATTCCTCGGCCCAGATCAATCCACTAAGTTACCCTCCTGCAGCAGAAACCCTAACACCCACGTTATTCATTTTAAAGTGCATTCAGTATTATTAGGCACAGTCACAGCATTACACATCTGCCGCTGCTATCTGGCTCTGGGCAGTTGAGGAAATCTGGTCCCTATTATGTAGCCACTCTCCATCCCCTTCCTGATTAGTTTTTAACTGAATATTTGATACTGCATGGCATAGAGTTTTCATAGTTATCAATATTTTGATTTTATCGTCATCAATGCTGAAATGTCATTTCATATAAACACATAGTACAGCACGACAGTATATTTAAAGCCATTTCAGAAACTGTTAGAAATTCTGTCCTAATCCCAAACCAGAATTCATGTGATTTTTTTGTATAAAACTCATCAGTAACTCAAACAGCAATTTTAAATTCAAACATTTTGACACAAAACTATCCAAACATACATGTTCAGTGAGGAATTATAGGAAAATATTAAAAAATATTTTCTCCATAATTAAGACATTTGTTTCTATACGATCAGAAAACTTTGTATATCCAATTAAAAACACTGCAACTTATAACATACGGTCCAGTCAGACCTGAGCAGATGTGTTTCAGGCAGCAATAACTGGCAGCATCTTGGATTCATCACACATTTGGTTTGGTTTTGGGCTCAGTTGTGCATGTCACTCATTCAGAAACCTTTTATTATTGCCACTTTTCCCACCATGTCCATGTGGCTGCAACCCCAGTAGTTACCAGCCTCATAAATCCAAGTATAGGAAGCTCTGATTTAATGGCATTGCCATTAATCTCAGCCCATCCCACTTCTGATCATCTCTCAGCTGGCTTCTCTCCCACCTCCATGCTGCCACTGTGCTCCCCACCTCTCCATCACCAGCAGCGTCTCATTCACCCCACACAGGTACATCGGATCAGCTCCTGCTGAGTCGCTGAAAGGCTGGCTATGGTTGGTTGCCTTTTGATGTATTTTGCTAAGTTGCAAAGTCTCAGAAAACAGTGCACGATCCCTTTTGACAACCGCATTTTACAAATGGCTTATTTCATTAGATAGACAAGAATTTGTATTTTTAGAATTAGACATTTTAGAAGCATTTGTAAGTTGTTTTTGTGTTCTTTGTTGTTTTAAGATGAGGTCTGTCAGTGTAACCCTGGCTGTCCTGAAATTCACTGGACTTGTACTCATACTGATCCTCCTGCCTTGGCCTCCTGAGTGCTGAAATTATAGGTGTGTGCAGCCATGCCTGGCCTTATAACATTATTTTAGTTACGTGGCTTTTGAATCTGCTTTTAAGTGGCTTCAGAATAAACTTTTCATAGCTATGATGCATGGTTTACAAACCTGGGCTGCAATTATTCATATTGATATCAGCTCCTATTTTTTTGAGGAATACACTGACCTTGAAGAAAAAGAAAAGATTAAATAATTTATTCTAAACAGTGCTGCAGTGTGCAGTGTGGCAGTGGTGTGAATTTGTATCCAGGTGTATTTCATCTTAAGCTACTCTGTGTCGGAACAATAATTTTAAAAGTCCCAATTGTTTTGTCTTTAATTAGTTAATTGGGATAATTGTACAACAAGTGCTTGTCAGGGAATACACCTGTGACGGCATTGCCACTCAATACACCAAAAGCCTGGTTGAGAATTTTTGCTCAAAATATCAGATCAGGAACAGTGGTACACACCTGTAATTCTAGAGGCTGATGTTCATGAGTTCGAGAACAGCCTGGGCTACATAGCAAGTCTCTACTTCAAAAAAGGAAGGAAGGAGGGAGGGAAGGAAAAAAAGAGGAAGGGATTGGAAGAGCAAGGGAGGGAAGGGGAGACACATAACAGTCTCCAATGCAACTTCTTTAAGATTGCCACTCAACAGTCTTCCCTGATGGTGTATGCCTGTAACCCTAGTGCTTGGGAAGTAGAGGCAGTCAGGTCAGGAGTTCAAGGGTAGCCTCAGCTACAAAGTAAGTTTGATGCCAGCCTGGCCTACATGAGAAGCCATCTCAAAAAAAAAAAAAAAAAAGAAAAAGAAAAAGAAAAGAAAAGAACAAAAAAAATCTTTGAAGCCAGAGAGACAATTCAGTTATTAAGAGCAATTAGTACTCTTAAAGGGGACCTAGGTTCAGTTCCCAGCACCCACATGGTGGTTCACAACCATACATAACTCTAGTTCCAGAGGAACTTTTCTAATTTCCACAGGCATGCATATGGTACATATACATACATCCAGAGAAAACACTCATATGCACAAAAAAATTATAATTTAAAACAAACAAAAAAGATTACCTCTCAATTAATACCAAATGTTCTCACTTGTATATAAAAGGTAAGGTGATGACCTCACACATCTGAAGAACAATGGTTTCCAGAGGCTGGGAAGGTAGGGCAGATAAGATGATGACTCATGGGTACAGGGTGAACCAGGCTAATGGAATAAGGTCTAACATTCTGCAGTACTGTATGGTCACTATGGCAACAACTAGTTGACTAGTTCTAAACAGCTGCTCCAAAGGATTTTGAATGTTCCCAATATAAATAAATTGAAAATGCCCATCACCTTGATCTGGTCACACTATGCACATATATCAGAATATCATAGTATTCTACACACACACACATACACACACACACACACACACACACACACACACACACACTCACACACATACATACATATAATTTTTATGTGCCAATTGAAATTTAAAGGATTTTTCTAAAGATTGTCATTTAAGTTCCTATGAAAGCTGCAAATGGTAGAAACCCACAGTCAGACTACTCAGGAAACAATTGCCAAAGCAGAGAACCAGGGTTTGGCACACAGCAGAGAACTGGACAAAGGAAAGCCTTTCTGTGTTCATGATCCTCCCGATTTTCATATCAGAGGAATAACTAGAAGTTAGGAGGCTAACTCATTATATTCTGCCCCATAAATGGTCCTAACTAACATTCAGGCATCTGCTGGCCAGCTTTGGCTTATTCCTTAATGTCAAGCTTTCAAAGAGAACTTCCTTCAACAATCAAAAGTAGCCATTCTCCAGCATAAGAATCTATCTACTTCAACTAAACATTTTATTTAAAAAAGTAAACTCTTGAACTGGGATGTAATTCAGTGGTAGAACATTTGCCTAGCAAATGAAGAACCCTGGCTTCTCTAAGCACCATGCACACACACACACAAATGAGTTGTTTAAATGTTACTCTACATTCTGTGTTTGTCCATTGGAATATAAGTCTCCATAGCAACTAGTATCACTTCAAGGGGACGAGAGGTAGTCAAGAAGAATGTCTGTCTTTCATGAATTTGGACTCCAATAGGGAAAAATAAAGTTGAATCCCTATCTTATCACTTTGACAAAAATAAGTACCAAATGCATAATGAGTTAAGCCTAGCAGGAACAAAAATACCCATAACTTAGAATTCAGAAAAACCTTCTTTGGATGAGACCAAAATATCTTCAGCATAAAAAAAAATAAATACAATTTTGAAAACAAAATCTCTCAACCAGCCATGGTGGTAAAAACCTATAACCCCAGAGTTCAGGATATTTAAGTAGAAATACCAGATTAGCTGGCACTACATAGCAATATCCTTTTCAAGATAGATAGATAGATAGATAGATAGATAGATAGATAGATAGACAGATAGATAGAGAAAAACAAATTCTTCACACAGGAAAATCCCAAGCAACAGACAGAAAAGTATTTGAAATATTCTATGGTGAAGCTCACTGGAGTCATAAATGGTAATAATCTGAACAGTCTTAAATACACACACACACACACACACACACACACACACACACATATCTTTAAAGAAAATTCTTCTTTTATAATCTGAAATGGTGGCAAGTAGCTATAGTTCCAGAATTTGTGAGGCTGAAGCAGGAGGATTGTCAGTACTTCAAGGCCAGCCAGAGCTGTGCATAGCAAGATGCTGCTTCACAAAAGATAGAAAGAGAATAAGAGACAGAAATCGTCCTTTTAGGAATTCTTCTCAAAAAGAGATACTTATTTACATGTGTGTAAAAAGGTTTACACTTAAGCATATTTGGAATAGTTTGTAAATGTGAAAATAATCTAAATAAAATTTAATTTACAGACAAAATGGAACACATGCAGCAATTAAGAAAAATGAACTCTACCTGGATCTGCAGAATTAATATTGTGAGGATGACTGTACTACCAAAAGGGACCTATGGATTCAGTGGGATCTCCATCAATACTAATGACAGTCAGCTCTGAATTAGAAAAAAAAAAAAATAAGTCCAAAAACCCATGTAAGCCAAAAAGCTTACAACTAGCCAAGCGATCCTAAGTAAAGAATGCTTCTGGAGGCATTATAATATCTGAACTCAAATTATACTACAGAGATACAGTGACAAAGACAACATGGTGCTAACACAAAAGCAGACATGTGGATCAATGGAGCAGGGTATGGGATGCAGAGATAAACCTGCAGCACTGTGGCCGTCTAACCTTTGACGAAGGTATCAAAAACACACTCAAAAATACAAGACAGAAGTCAACGAACCGTGCTGGCAAAACCAGATTCTCACCTGTAGAAGAGTAAAACTAGATCCACATCTCTCACCCCGCACAAAAGTCAGTTCAAACTGGACCAAAGGTAGAAATAGAAATCAAAGATCAAAATAGATCTGTTCAAAAGAGGTCAAACTTAAAAGCTGAAATTGCTAAAAAGAAAACATAGAAAATATGCCTTAAGATTATCAGAACAGGCAAAAACTTTCCGGACAGAACTCTAATAACTCAAGGGGAAAAACTCTGAGAATTAACGGATGGGACCACATAAAAATGTAAAAAAAAAGTTTCTGCAGCGCAAAGAAAACTACAGCAGGAAGGGTACAGAAGAAAGGAAATCTTCGCCAGCCATACTTCAGACACAGGGTTGAGATCTAGAATATATAAGGAGCTGCAACAGTAAACACTCGAGAACAAAACTGCCAATCAATAAATGGGGTAAGGAAATAAATAGTTCTCAAAAGGAGAAACACAAGAGGCCAAAAAGCACTTTAAAAACAACCTTCAACATCCTTAGTCATCAGAGAAACAAAAATGAAAACTACTTTGAGATTCCATCTCACTTTCATCACAAATGGTTACCGTTGAGAAAACAGGAGGGGCTAGGATTGGAGCTCAGTGGTACATGCCCTAGCATGTGTGAAGCCCTGAGTTCAATTCCCAGCACCAAAAGAAAAAAAGGAAGAAAGAAAGAAAGAGAGGCGGGGAGGGAGGGAGGGAGGGAAGAAGGAAGGAAGGAAGGAAGGAAGGAAGGAAGGAAGGAAGGAAGGAAGGAAGGAAGGAAAGAAGGAAGGAAGGAAGGGAAGAAGATGAGAGAGGGAGGAAAACAACAAATAACCAGTTCACTGCTGGTGGGAGTGTAAACTAGTATAGCTATTGTGGAAATCAGTATGAAGGGGTCTCAAAAATTGAAATTAGAAATGCCTACTGACCCAGATACTCTCTTCTGGGCTCTGTATCCTACCATGCCTATATTTATTGTTTTATTTCTCTCAAGAAAATAGAGCCAGCCTAGATGTCCACCAGCAGATGAATGGATAATGAAAACATGGCATTTATGCACAATGGAATTTTAATCAGCTGTAAAGAAAAATGAGATTATTTTAAGCAAGTCACCCAGACAAAGAAAGACAGATGTCATGCTCTGTCTGGTGTGGCTCTTGGTGTTCAGTGCTTACATATGTACGCATTTAGGCATGGGTACTGGTTCAGGATATAAAATTAGAAAGTAAATTACTAGAGGGGGAGAAAGAGGTGTTGAGGAAGTGACGATGGGAAGAGAGATTGTCCACTGGCTGCCACATGTAGGTGCACATGCATGCATGTTCATCTGCACACACACACACACACACACACACACACACACACACACACACACGAGAGAGAGAGAGAGAGAGAGAGAGAGAGAGAGAGAGAGAGAGAGAGAGAAAACTAATTTTATTTGAAAATACCAAAATGAAACCCAACACTTTTTATGTTAACTAAAATAAATACATTTTAATGAACTAAGTAAATATGTATTACCCTGCAATGATATTTCAAGGTTTATTGATAACTAAAATAAAAAATTGTCATTAGATAACAAATATTGTACAGTTTCGCTTATTTATTGACAGATGTGAATATTTTAATAAAAGACATCTGTGTATATATATTATAAATATTAGCTGTAAGATCTTGGAGTAAATTACACGACAACACTCCTTTCTCAAGACACTTGGCTTCTAGCAGTCATAAAATTGTGACATCCTTATTTTGTTAATACAAGATATTTTACTGTCTTCTGCTAAAACATTGTCATAAGCAACAGATCTGCGTATCTCCAGGGGGCACTCTGCGCTGCAAAGCCGCACTCTGAAGTGCTGAGACACAGACCTGTAAGTAGCTCACCAGACTTCTGGATTCAGGATGGGGGAGGGGTGAGCGGGCAGGAAGGCAAGGGGATCACACATTTACTTTTCTGTTTTATTGTCTGAATCCTTTATGACATGTTAATGTTTTGGATAAAACTGCTTTTAATTCAGGCTCCAGGGATCCGACGCCCTCTTCTGGCTTCTGTGGGCACCTGTATTCACATACTCATACACGTCCACAGACACTAACACAAACATATACACATAAATAAACAATAAAATAAAATTTTAAAGTAAAGACACTGATTATCACATGAATATTTATGCCATGGCTATCTATTTTAAACTAGAACTAAATGTTCAGAAAATGGGATAGGGGGAGGAGATCCTGTTTGTAGTGGTATGCATGGTACCCCAACTAGAAACATTGTGAAAGCACACCTGCCCTCCGACAGTCATTCAGTTCTTAGATATTTACCCAAGAGATACAAAAGCTTGTATGGATAAAAAAAAAAATCTGAGTAAATACATGTACGGCAGCTGCATTCATGACAGTCCCCAACCAGAATTAATATAAGTGCCCATCCATGAGAGGATGAATAAAAAGTATTACAGAATAGAATAGTGTGGCTATACAGCATCTAAAAACACAAGCTGCAGTTGCCTGAAGAGACCACTGAAGCAAAACACAACAGAACACAGGGGCGCATGGGTATGTCACCTAGAAGGTTTAGAACTTGTGGCATGTATCTGGAGCAGAGGTTGTCTGAGCAGTGGGGTGTGGCTGGAATGGAGCTTAAAGAACCAGCTAGGGTGATGGAACATTCTAGGTCTTGGCGGCTGTTAGTAAACAGCATGAGTGAACACGTTCTGCCAGAACTTACCACACAGCATTGTTAGTAAAATTTCATCTTAGTAGAATAAAATAAAATAGAGTTGAGAAAAGTTAGATTTCCGGGGGAGGGGGGAAACCAAGGTCAATTTTCCCCCCCCCCTGGGGTTTGCATCGCCGCTTTCAATAGGGTATTAGACATGGGTGGATTTGATAATCACCGTCTGATTACAAGCCCAGCTCACACTCATTAGCAGAGTTTGCAAAGTCTTATGCAAATCTGGTGCGCAGGACGTCAACCACACCCGCAGACACCTCTCTAATGATGGCAGATGGCGTTCTGCTGATAAAAGTGGAGACTTTGAGAAAAAAGAAAAAAAGAAAGAAACTGCCCAATCTTGCATAATCCATCTAGGAACTTGTAAAGCAAATAAATGAATACCAATAACATCAATGGGAGCGGAACTTAAGTAGACGCGCATAGATTTTTTTTTTTTTTACATAAATCCCCCGCAGCAGAAAAAGGAGATTAGAAGGAAGAACACGATTTAGAAGCCCGTGCAAGCGTCCTCCATAGCGGCACATTGCAGCCAGGAGCCGGCACCGTGCTGGGAATGGCCATGGCTCATTCCTATTCTCCAAGAGGCGGAGGCCCCAGCAGCTGCAGGGGCTCTACTCCCCTCCCTTCACCTCTCTTCCCTTCCTTCTTCTCCCCTTCCCTCCCCTGCCCTCAGGCATGCCCTTGGCTCAAAAGCCAGCATCATGGACACTATGATACTAGGACCCCGTCCGCGAGAAAAGCACAAATGGAAGCAGCCGCTCTTACTTTTCAAAAAGCAAAAAATGCATCAAATTTTTTTAAAAATATACAGAATTGAACTTAGCCTTAGGAAACCTGAAGAGCCCAGGAGATCACTCTGTAAAAGGCCAGTGCATGGGACATCTGCGGGAGACCCCAAGCAAGAATCTGAGCCCATTCTGCAGCATCCAGGCTCTCAGATCACCTTGTGCTTCTACAACATGCTTAGAAGTCACTGCTTGGGATGAAGGCACTGTTTTGTTATTTCTGCAATACCTACGTGGTTTTCCAAATTAAAAAAAAAAAAGTATCTGTCCTCAGGCCTATAGAAAGGAGAAGTATCAGAGGCATATCTATTGCACGAATTGTTAGAAGGTCTTGTTAATAAAAAACAAACCTGGAGCCAAGTATTGTGGTGAATGTTAAAAGATCAGAGAGACAGAACAGGCCACAGCTAACCTCACCTCGCCAGTTCCTCAGCTGATCTCTTTTCCTCAAACTGTAAGCCTCTGTGTCCTCATCCGGAATGAATCTCAGCTGAACTGCTACTAAAAGCCTAAAAGCTTAACCAGTTCTAGTTCCTGGTCCTTACACCTTAAATACCTTTCTGCTTTCTGCCATCACTTCCTGGAATTAAAAGCTCTTGTTAGCACGCCTAGCTGTTTCCAGTGTGGCTTTGAACTCACAGAGATTCAGACAGATCTCTGCCTCTGGAATGCTAGGATTAAAGGCATGTGTGCCACCATTTTTTGGCCTCTATATCTAGTGGCTGTTCTGTTCTCTGACCCCAGATAAATTTATTAGGGTGCACGATATATTGGGGAACACAATATTACCACACATATCCAAATCCAAACTTCAGTATATTTTGATCATAAATGTAACTGTTCCCCACTCCCATTCCAGACCTCCCAAATTACAATTAAAATTACCAGAGAAATATCACAGTATGGGGAAATTGCATCTGAAAGTAGAGAGAGGATGTTGTCCACTTGCCATGCTTTCAGAAAGTTCCAGAACCATCCTAGTGTTATGCCCAGATCACAGGGACCCCCCAAAAGTCCACCACGGAGACTGAATCCCATATGTAAAAACAAAGAGCCTTTATTACCTTCAAGCTCCGAGCTTGGTCTCTCTGTCCAATGCAGCAGTGAGAGCAGAGAGCCCAGAGCATAGGCAGGGTGTTTGGAACGTCATGTATTTCCTCTTAGATGCAAGCCTCTAAACCTGTCATGGCAGCTATGTGGTCAAGCTGTTTTGAGCCCCACCCTCCCTCCCCCCGCCCCAGACCACAAAGTATAGCACAGAAAGAATAACAAAAGTTTATTTTAAGAGTTTAGAACCTCTAAGAACAAAGAAGAGGATCTAAATATGTCCACAGAAGAAAAGAGAGTAGACCATATAGTAAGGATAAGAAATGAAAAACAATCGGGGTGCACAATGTGAAACTCCCAATGAATCAATAAAGTTAAATTAAAAAGGAAAAAGAAAAAGAAAGAAATGAGAAACAGGAAAGGTATTTCAGAAGCAGCATCAGAGGCCAGGATGTAATGACACATACTTTCAAAATTCAGAGGGAAAATGGATTGCCTATCTGGGCTTTTATACCCTCCTAAAGCATAAACTGGGTATGAGAAACAATGCAGATGTTTGGAGATATATCTAAGTACTGAAGTCTTTCCTTGCTTGGCAACCTTGCTTGGTTCTTAGGAACCAAGAAAAATGAAAATCTACAGATCTAAATCATCCATAAGACCATGAAGGCACCACAGGGTAACAGCTATGCTGCAGTCTAAAGCAGATGGAAGCTTTGTAATCAGACTTCAGTCCTTATTTTTCTTGGCTTCTAACAATCAACTGAATCATCTCATTTAATCTTCCCAATAAAGCTCACAAAGCAGGTATGACTTTACACATAAGTTAAAAAAAATAGGCAGCAAGTCAGTAGAAGGAACAAATTCTGGAGGAAGGTAAGAAATACTGTATGATGCCTGGACTTTAGCAACAGTTAAATGGGTGAATCCAAAGTTTAAGACAGGATTCTGGCCTTGAAGGTAAACACAGTTGTAGAAAAGGACAAAACCACCAAACGAAGTATTGTAAGGACAAAACCAAATGAAGTGTTGTGTGGCTCTTTCCTCAAGATTACATGTGATTATCATATCCTGAATGAAAGCCACTGTGACCACCAGCATTCAGCTCTAGTAACTGAGCCTATTTCCATGAAGAAGGAGGGAAAGCTCATGAGGCTCCCTCTTCCCCAAAGATAGATAGGTAATTTACAGTCACTGGAAGGAAGAGAGTCTTTGGTGATTTAACTACTCATATAATGTCCATAATCCTGTATGTAACCCCTTACCTACATTTCTGTAAATAACCCCAATAAACTCAGCTAGACTTGGATAGAATCACTTCTCCCTTTTGTGTGCTGACTGATTTTTTTGTCACTTTGACATGAACTAGAGTCATTTGGGAAGAGGAAGCCTCAACTAAGAAAATGCCCCCACCAGATTGTCCTGTAGACAGGACTATGGGAGCATTTTCTGAATTAGTGATTGGTGTGGGAGGGCTCAGGCCACTGTGGGTGATGCCACACCTAGGCTGGTGGTCCTGGGTTGTATAAGAAAACAGGCTAATCAAGTCATGAGGAACAAACCAGGAAATAGCATGGCCCCATGGTCTTCCCTTCAGTTCCTGCCTCCAGATTCCTACCTTGAGTTCCTGACCTGACTTTCCTTCATGATAGGCTATAAGCTATAAGGTGAAACATACTCTTTCCTTCCCAAGTTGCTTTTGGTCATGATGCTTATCATAGCAATAGAAACTAACTAAGGCAGTCTGCCATTGCTCTCTCTATCTTGGGTGAACAGAAAAGAACTTCCTTCAAAACAATTCACACAACGGGAAGAAAGCATTTTAAAAAAAAAAAATTGAAAAACAAAAGAGAAATCATGACAATTAAGATAATAGGTTAATATCCCATCATGGATGGTGGCTGGGCACATGAGGCTCCATTCCCACCTGGGAAGTTATTGGCAATACTGGTTGCAGGGAGATGGAAAGTAATTTTCTTCAGTGGTGTAGCTTTGGGTAAGTTGTTCAAGCACCAATAAATGAACTCCCTTGTGCCCATGGAACTGACTCTAATTAAACTAAGGTAAACTAAGGGACACACACACACACACCATGTTGGAAAGAAGTGGTTTATCAGGTAGAAGTTGGATTAGAGAGGACAATGTGGAGTCAATAAGATCAAATACAATGTATACAGTACGAAACTGTCAAGGAATAATTTTAAAGAATTTATAATTTTAAAAAAAGAGAGTAGATTAAAACCAATAGAACAGAAACAGTAACCAAAGCTGAATTGAGAGAGAGAAACTACAGCCTATAGACACACTGGAGCTAGCAGCGAAACTGGTTTTGTGGTTGGTCGCACGAGCTCATGATCAGCATCCAGGTTCAAGAGTTGTGTTGATTACTTTGTTACCAGATACCAAGAAGGAGGGTGATTTTTTTCCCCACCCAAAAGGAGGGTTATTTCTTCCACCTAGATACAAAATGTTGCTTACTATTAAGAGAAATACCCTCCAGCCAGCCTTCTCTTCTGTGAGGGGCTTTCCGTGAGAATACCACCCTTGGCCTTTATCTTCCTACAGCCATTTCTTTGCATGCTAAGAAGCACACCTTGTCTGGCAATTGCAGCGGAGGGAAGGATCTGAGTGCAGGACTCAGCACCTCCCCCTTTTCTCACATCAAACCAGTCACCTGGTGAAACAGTCCCACTTTCCCCGCTCAGCGGCTGCTGTCCAGTCCTCCGGGTGAGCTATACAACCATACCCCAGCCTGTGTCCCTGGTTTTGTCAAATTCAAAAGGTGGAGATGAGTAAATCCTTCTGGCCACAGATCTAAAACCACTAAAACCACTTTCCCCAAACAGAATTAAGGTCATTGACATCCTGATCTTCCCTTTTCCAAGCTGATAATCCAAGTTAGTCCTCAACTTAGGAAGAAAAAGGAAGCAACTCAAACCACCAATAGTTACCCACAGAGGAGAGTCCAAAACAGCAAGGCTTGTATGCAAAACTTAACCTGGATATGTTTTGTTTAGTGAATTCATATTTAGCATGTATAATTTCTTAAACAGCCACACACTGGGGCACAATAGAAGTTCTTCCTCCCTCCTCCTGTTTGCGGCCTTCTTTTCCATGGTTTCAATGACCCAGTTTACTAAAATCAGAAAAATATCAATGGAAGGTTCCCAGAAATAAATAATTCTTGAGTTTTACATCGCTTTTCTGGGCACTGTGAAGAAATCCCACACTGTCCTATCTGGGATATGAATCACCCCTTTTCACTATATCTACCTTGTATATACAACCCTTACCAAAGTATTTAAAAATGGCATTCATGTAATTTTTATTACAATATACTGTCAGGATTGTTCTACTTTACTGTTAATTACCGGTGTTAATGTTATACTATGCCATCTTTCTAAATTAAGGTTTATTATAAGTATGTATGTATAGAAAAAATAGCACCGATAGGGTTTAGTACCTACAGGCATCCACTAGGGATCTTGGAACATGTCCCCTATGGATGAGGGGAAGAAGGACTTGTGCATTTGCTTACACCTCTCCTGGGTCACCTCACATTTAGAAATCCTATGTGACAGAGCCGGCAAACCTAAGGTGAGACCAAGGACATGCCAAAGGGTTGATTTTAGGGAATTATTTTGTCATCCTGCTTTGCCCTGTTGAAGTAAATTAGCAAGTACAGTGCTCATTAATACAAAAAAAAAAATCATTTACTCTCAACCTCTCTTTTTTCCTCAGCTAAATAAATATTGAATAAATCTGTAAAAGATACTGGTTTGGAACAGGGCCAATTAGGCCTAGGGTACCCACACCATCTGTCCCTGCAGCCAGACATGTGAGTGAGAATGTAGATGCCCTGCATTCTTATCCTTATAGTCATCTAAATTCTTTCATTTTTTTTTTCTGTGAGAAAGAAGTAGGAATCCAGCTCAGCTGACCCATCTACCCACAGCATATAGTTTATTAAGGGTCAATCTAGGGTTAGACTATGGTTCCTCTGCCCAGCAGTTTAACATTGCCAGCCCCAACTCATTGTCCAATAAGTAGACAAGTTCATGAGATGCAGAACGAAAACAGGACCACCTCTGGTGTTGTCGAGATGCCCCAGCCTGGCTAGAAGCCAGACATGCCAGGCAGCAGCAGACCCTTGACCTTTCTTAGCCATTTGTTACAATCCTTTAAACCTGTTCACCACTGCTTCAGTTCCCTTTACTCCTCCAACAGCACAGTCAACTTCCTTTTTAAACTCCTTTACTGACAAAGAAACATATTTTAAAGAGAACATATTTCATGAGACTCACCAGACACAGAACGAAAGAAAAAACACAAAATGGCACAAGCTTGTTGTTACCATGTGCTCTTGGCATCTGCTGTTTGCTACAATAGAGTTTTATTAGTTCTTCAAGAATTTCATAAGTGTATTTTGATCATATTGACCCCCAACTCCCTCAAACCCAATCCCCCTATCCAACTTAGTGTCCTCTCTCTCTCTCTCTCTTTTTTTTTAACCCATCCAGCCTAATTTGTGTGGCTTATATAATCTTGGATGCATCGCCTTTCACTGGAGCATGGTTGACCTAACAGGGACCATAATCTTAAAGAAAACTGACTCTCTCTCTCCAGCAGTTATAAATTGCCAATAGTTCCTAAACCAGACATGCCAATAGTCTTCTCCGTGTTGGCTGGATTATCTCTTTTGGAGCTGTTGGCCAACGCATCCTGTATTAGTCAGGCTTCCCTGGAGAAACTGAACCAGTGGAATGAAAAAGCTACACACAAACACGCACACACACACACACACACACACACACACACACACACAGAGGTTAGCACATAGTAAGTGCTCAAAAACAGCATTTATAAATGATTAAATAAAGTAGTAATAAAATGCAAAGACTTCCAGGTGACCCCTAACTTGACAAGCCAGCCTTCCCACCACAGAGTAATTGGTGCACATTCACATTTTAACTAGATGACAATTTACCATCTTTCAGAAGTCTTTAAAATATGATGCATAAAATACAGCTTGATGTGTTCAATCCTCAGTGCAGGATCCGATCCATTATGTGGCTGAAAGTCACTCTGGGGGTGGTGTGGACAAAGGATTCAGATACAGAAATGAGCAAAAGAAGCAAAAGAAGGATACATAGAAGCTTAGCAGGACCCTCGAGGAAACACGGTTAATACTCTTCTTAAACAAGAGAGACCCTCATTTGGCATCACTGGTTCAGAGAAGCATGTGGAGAGTGGGACAGCCTGAGAGCTCCATGCCACCATCTGTCCTGAAAACTCCCAGAGCTAACACCTGATTTGACAAGGGTCTCTTTGTCCTAAGGATGCCGCCCACACATCTCTCTAAGAAACTCTTCTAAGGAACTCCCACCCTAGGGGGCTGTGAAAAATTCAGGCAGTGCTTATTGACCCCATTACTGCTTACTATCCTGGGGCAAGAAGATAATCCGATCTGTTCTTTCCAAGCATACAGGCACAAAGCCATAACAGAGAACATATCATGTTAGATGCGGCTCTATCCTGACATCGGGAACAGGGGATAGCTTGTGAACAGTTCCAGCATTTGTTCTGCTTGACACAGATGCCATGTAACTCTCTCTCTCGCTGCACAAAGTTCTTCACATCCTCAAATCCTGCTGTCCTTTTCTATCTAGACCATATCTGTGGCATCTCTACTGCCTCTACTCTGTCTATGCACCCACCAGCCTCCTGCAAGTGTCCCAGGACTATCATTGGAAACTACAAAGAAAATGATGTGTGAGCCACAGCCTCTGTCTTAATTACTTTTCTTTTGGTGTAGTATGACCATGCCCAAGGCAACTTGTAAAAGGAAGAATGTATTGAGAACTCATGGTTCCAGGGGTTACAGTCAATAACCATCATGGAGGGAAGCATGATGGCAAACAGGCACTAAAACAGTAACTGAGAGCTTACATCTTGATTGGATATGGCACGAGCTTTTGAAATCTTAAAGCCTGCCTCTGGTGACACACCTTCTCCAACAAGGACAAACCTCCTAATCCTTCCCAAACAGATCCACCAACTGGGGACCAAGTATTCAAATATATGAGCCTACAATGGGCACTCTCACTCAAACTGCCACAGCCTCTAACCTCAAAGACTTGATCACGAAGCAGGAGCCATAAAAAAATAAATCAATGACCATAAGACACCAGTAATTGAAGTGTGTTATTAAACTCTACAATAACATAATCAAATAGTGAGTATCGGGGAAGACCTGACTTGTAGAAGGTCACAGCCACCAGCTGAAGAGGAGATACAGAGGTAGTTCACGAAAGAAAATATACAGTCCCAGCTACTGGCAGACTGAGGCAGGATGATAGCATTACAGGCCAGCATGGGGCTACATAGCAAGACTGTGTCTCAAAACAATGAACAAATAATGCAAAAGACAGTAAAAGGACCAAATATAGAAGTATTGATGGATAAAGCATGTCTGTGAACAGTGTGCTTCGATGAGGACGAACTAAGGAACAAGGGGTTATGAGAATGACCCAAAGCTCTCCAGCAAATAACCCTAGCACTTCAGAGATGGAAAGAGGAAGATCAGATGTTCAAGGCCGCCCTCAGTGTGTCTGTTAGTTTTATATCAGTGTGGCACAAGCTAGAGTCATTTGGGAAGAAGAAATCTCAACTGAAAAGATGTGCCCCACCAGGTGGGCTTGTAAGCAATTCTATGGGGGCATTTTCTTAATTAGTGCTTGGTGTGGGTAGTGCTACCCCTGGGCAGGTGTGCCTGGGGTGTATAAGAAAGCAGGCTGAATACAGAGTGCCTGCACAAGTTCAAGCCAGATGGGACTCCATGGCTGAGAGGGGGAAATAGGCACAGACTCCTACCCCTAGCTGAGAAGCTACCTTCAACTGACACCTACTTGCAAAGGAAAAAAATTAGGTTTTTTTTCCAGTAAAGTCTCACTGGGTATATTAACCACATATCAGGGCAGGCCCCATCCCCAGCAGTAGATGCCCAACACAAAACAGACTTGATAGTACTTTTGTAGACTTTTTTATTCAAATTGCTTTGTTTGAGCATTTTTTTTCTCATTGGTCTTTTGCTTGTTTATTATGGTTCCTGATTTTGTGTTTTTGTGGGGTTTTGTGTATGTGTGTGTGAGAGAGAGAGAGAAGGAGATAAAGAGAGAGACAGAGAGACAGAGAGCAAAAGAGACAGACAAATGGCTTTCTTGTGGGTTTTTTTGTTTGTTTATTTGTTTGTTTGTTTTAAGATTTATTTATTCATTTCATGTATGAGTGCTCTATCTGTATGTACACCTTTGTTCCAGAAGAGGGCATCAGATCCCATGATAGATGGTTGTGAGCCACCATGTGGTTGCTGGGAGTTGAACTCAGGACCTCTGGAAGAGCAGTCAGTGCTTTTAACCGCTGAGCCATCTCACCAGACCCTGCTTGTTTGTTTTTAAAGAGAGAAAGAATGAGTATAGAGTTATGTGAGTGAGGAGGTGGGGAAGATTTGAGAGAAATTTGGGGAGTGGAAAAGCATGATCCAAGTATGTTGTCTGAATTTTTTTTCAATCAAAAAAAAAAGCAAGCTGAGCAAGCTTTGGCAAGCAAGCCAGTAGGTAGCACTTCTCCACTGTGGTGGTACTGTGTTCCCCATAATATTGTGTACCTTAATAAACGTATCTGGGGTCAGAGAACAAAAAAGCCACTAGATACTTAAGATAGGCAGTGATAGCACACACCTTTAATCCTAGCATTCCAGAGGCAGAAATCCAAGTGTTCAAGGATACAGCCAAGCATGGTGACTCATGCCTTTAATCTCAGAAAGTGAGCCTTTAATCCCAGGGAGTGGTGGTAGAAAGCAGAAAGGTATATAAGGCATGAGGACCAGAAACTAGAGGCATTTGGCCTGATTAAGCATTTGGGTGGTTAAGCATTTGGCTGGTTAAGCTTTCAGGCTTTCTAACACCACAGTTCAGCTGAGAGCCATTGGGATGAGGACACAGAAGCTTCCAGTCTGAGGAAACAAGACCAGCTGAGAAGTTGGCCAGGTGAGGTTAGCTGTGGCCTGTTCTGTATCTCTGGTCTTCCAGCTTCACCCCAATACCTGGCTCACAGGTTTGATTTTATTAATAAGAACTTTTCAGATTCATGCTACACTCCACAGACTCTGTATCAGCTTCTACCTCTAGGTTCCTGCCTTGAGTTCCTGCACTGACTTCCCTGACTAATGAGCTACAAGCTATAAGATGAAATAATCCCTTCCTCCCCAAGGTGCTCTTTGCCTTGGTGTTGTAGCACAGCCATGGAAACCCTAACTAAAATACTCAGTTACCTGTGGGTTAGAGGCCAGCCTGGGCTACATAAGATACTGTCTCAAAATCAAAAAGCAGAGTGTGATTGTGAGGGGTCTTCTCACACAGCCCCCAGGGGCTGAGTGAGTAAGGTCGGCAAGCATGATTAGCCAATTGGATGAAGGAATTGAGGGAGGGGACTATGTCAATAATATCAACTTAGAGGGAATAGGCATGTGGAACACACTGATGGAAAGGGAACAGAAGAGGCCGGAGAAGAAAGAGATGACAATGGATTGTACTGCTGAAGAGTGCAGAGACAGAAATACCAGCAGAGAAGCAGAAAGCAGATGAGGAAATAAAAGAGAAAACTAAATGTAGGGGGGTGCAGTGCCATGGGAGCCCAGACAGAAAATAGACATCCTGGTCCATAAGTATCGAGTAGCCGTAGACCTGAAGGGAGGGCCAGAACTGGGGAATGAAGGGATCTCCTGTGACCACAGGAAGTTCTGTGTCAGTGGAGATGTAGGAAGAGGAAGTCGGGATGTCACAGCTGAGATCTGCAGTAGAGGTGGAAGAATAAAGCAGGGCCCCCAGATGTGGCTTCCCCTCGGAAAGCTTTGGAGAGACCAGTGCCTGGATCTCAAACCCGCAGACTCTGGCTCAGTCGTTCTGGAAAAAGGAATAAACATGGGCATTTTTGAAGTTTCTATCAGTGCTTCCACTAGGCAACAGAGGCCAAAGTCCACTGGATAAGCATGGGTATGAACTAACTGGGCAGGGATAAAGAGAGGGAGGTCTTGAAAGGGAATCAAAATAGAAATGAAAGGAAAGTGGTACACACATGTCTGGGAGATGCTACAGGTTTGCTCCTGGCTGTTCTGATGAAATGAATACTACGATAAAGTGAGCCCATAATTTTTCCTTTCCAACTCATATAGAAGTTAAGTTTTTTACTCTACTGTAGTCTGTTAAGTGTGCCACAGCATTGTGTGTGTAAAAAGTGTGTGTGTGTCTGTGTGTGTGTTAAAATTATTTCTTGCTAAAAAAAATGCCAACAATCATTTTAGCAATGATTATTGGGGAAAAAATACTGTCCAAATAGAGTAGCTTCAGTTGGGGACAATCTCAGACCTACTCTTTGTAAACAATACAATGTTTGTTTGTGGAAGTGACGTACATTGCAACCAGGTGCTATAGGGAGGGGAGGGAGCCCTGGATGAGTAAGTCCTGAGTGAAGGTGTGTTGCTGATATAGTATGGCCATGTCAAGAACCCCATAGCCTTGGGCTCAGAGGGGATGACAAGTCTTCCTTGGGGGACCGGTTACAAGTGTTAACAGTGTGTGCAGAAAATGTCCACTGTGGATTTCTCTCTGGATAGTGATAGTCTAAAGACTGCTCCCCTACAGAGGATGCTCCTACCAAGATTAGCTAGGCCTGTCTCATTGATCCAACTGTATACGGCAAACTCTGCCTCCTTGTTTATCTGTACATAATGACCCTTCCTCCTTGTTCAGCCATGTGCTATATCCCTGCCTCTCTGTTCAAGTCTATATAATAAACACAGAGCTTCTGGAGTGCTGTGGTTTCTCCAGGAGAACGCCCACACCACCTGATCACAGTATATCTGTCCCGTGTATCTGTCTGTCGGCCTGTCTGTCTGTCTGATCTTCTTTCTCTTGCCACCCCAGTCAGGTCTGTCCCTGGGGCCACGCTGGACTTGGCCAGGTGCCACTATGAGCAGAGGCGGAAGTGAAGGCAGCCATCCATGAGAGAAAAGCCCAGAAAGGCAGTAGAGAGACAGAATTAAAGTTTTCTCAGAGACAAAAAAAAAAAAAAAAAAAAAAAAAAAAAACACAGGAAGCAAAGTCGGCACATGATGGACAGGCTCACAGTGGTGATGAGTAAGAACTCCTCAGCTGTAATCATGAAGGAAGCACAGATAGGCAAAGACGTAGCCAAATTTAGAAGTTTACAATTAGCAGAGCACATGTGGAAAAATCCACCTCCGAGTTTTACCTGGGCATGCACTCGAGTGAAAAGGGTGACGGTGGGCTGGGTGCAGTGAGATAGGTCAGGGACAGTCACTGAAGAGAAGGCGAAGAGAGATAAGACAGAGCTGACTGAGCAACGCTGACAGTCCAGCTGAGGCTGGGAGCTCATAAATTGATCATGAAACCGAGTCAGTGTGGTTGTGTGATTTCTCTCCAACATCGTCCAGCAGTCTCAGGAGGGAGCGATTAGACATTGGATTGACACAACACTGTGGGCCCGGTGGTGAGACACAGCTGTGGAAGAAGGGCAAAGAAATGAGGAGCTGAGGGCACAGATGAGGGTGTCCTTGGAGGGGCGGCTGATTAAATCAAGTCTAGGAAGGAGGAAAGGCAAAGCCAGCAGCCTGCAAATTCTGGGGCCAATTATGTCAGAGAATGCATTTAGGTATAAGATTGTGGTTCACCAGTAAAACAGAGGCAAGCTAGAGGTATACGATTTACCCCTAAGAATTAATTCAGACTGCCATGGAAGGTAGGCAGTCACAGCCTCCTGACTTCGAGATAGAACACCACACACCAAAAACCAGTGGTATCAATCCAGTGTGAGAATCAGACACACTGGCAGCTAAGTCCCCAGCCAGGAGCCTTGGAAGACCAATGCCTCAGCTCAAGGAGAGAGGAATGGAATTTGGAGTGGGAGGGGCGGAAAGGTTGAGGAGAGGAAGGAAAAGG